>NW_005871979.1:27499-29831 GCF_000147115.1 Myotis lucifugus
AGGGGAGGAGGGAAGGAGGGAAGGAGGGAGGGAGAGAGGGAGGGAGGGAGGGAGGGGAGAGCAGCGGACTCAGCTGGCCTGGGTCTGAGGCTGGAGGCCTGTTTCCTTATCTTGTCATTGGGGTAGGAAGGACGCACAGACGCTGGCTACCACCTCCCTGCTGTGTGACTGTGGCCCAATCCGTTCCCCACTGGGCTAACCTTCCTCACCCATGAGCAGGGCAGGGACTTGGTCAGCTGGAGTCGCAGGGATCAGGGTTCCAGTCCCAGCTCGGCCGCTTTCCAGCTGCGTGACCTTGGGAGAGTCTCCTGATCTCCGAGAGCCTCAGTTTTCCTCATCAGGAGAATGGAGTTCATAACCCCCCAGGCTGCCCAGTGGATTCCAGACTTCAATAGAAAGGGTGTAAAAACCCTGCATTTCTGGCAAGCCAAGAGCCTATGTCTCATTCCCTCCTTGGAGTCCTCCAAATACCTCACTCATGCATGCATGCATTCATTCATTCACTCACTCATTCATTCATTCATTCATTCAGTAAACATCAAGTGTCCTGACTAGGATGCTGGGAAGACATCAGTGAACAAAGCAAAGACCCTCTCTTGGGGAAGAGAAATGAGACCTTCACATGCAGTATCCTATCCCCTTATCCCCATTTTACAGAAGAAGAAACTGAGGCACAGAGAGGGAGAAACAACAGTCTGAAGTTGTTGGGATGAGATGCCCGGAAATCGAACCCTGGCAGGCTGCCTCAGAGGTGAATCCTTCCAGAACGCTGACGACCAGCCCCTCAGGCCTCAGGTGGAAGCCCTTTCTGAGGGCCTGAGGAGGGCTGACCCTTGGGTGAGGCTCATCTTGGGAGCCAGGCACCGTGGCAGGAGGGACCCCTGGGAAGAGGGAGACTGAGCTTGGGCAGCCCCAGGGGGATTGACCAGCCTCCTCATGCCTCTTTGAAGCAGGTAGGGAAATCAAGGCAGTCACTGACTGTCTCCTGGGGCCCACTTCCTGGGCTAGAAATGGTAGAGAAAGTGCCTCGTCTGTGGGCCCCACAGCACACTCATTCTCAAATTTCCATCAACATTGTGTGATGTTGCTCTAGCCCAGTGGTCGGCAAACTCATTAGTCAACAGAGTCAAATATCAACAGTATTTGAAATTTCTTTTGAGAACCAAATTTTTTAAACTTAAACTATATAGGTAGGTACATTGTTATTAACTTAATTAGGGTACTCCTAAGCTGGCCTTTGCTAAAAACGTCCTCAATCTGATTGAGGTACGTTCGCTGAGGTTGACCCCTTCCAACTCGCCCATCCACACTCGTCTTGTATACTTGTGAGTGTGGATGGGAGAGTTGGAAGGGGTCGACCTCAGCGAACGTACCTCAAAACAATGTACCTCCCCCACGCTGCCTGCGTATCCCGGGGCCCGCCTGCACCGCGTCTCCCGTCGCCCACCAGACCGACAGCCCCCACTTCTTCTAACGCCACTTCTTCAAAATAGACTCGCCCAGGCCGAAAACCAACTTGTGCATGGGCCACGAAGTTTCAATCGCACTGTACGTGCGCGCCCGCACGTGGTATTTTGTGGAAGAGCCACACTTAAGGGGCCAAAGAGCCGCATGTGGCTCACGAGCCGCGGTTTGCCAACCACTGCTCTAGCCAGTTTGGTTCAGTGGTTAGAGCGTTGGCCTGTGGACTGAAAGGTCCTAGGTTCGATTCTGGTCAAGGGCACATACCCAGGTTGCAGGCTTCTCCCTGGCCCAGGCCCTGGTCGGGGCGTGTACAGGAGGCAACCAATGGATGTGTCTCTCACATCGATGTTTCTCTCTTTCCCTCTCTCTCCCATTCTCTCTAAGAACAATGGAAAAATATCTTCGGGTGAGGATTAAAACAACAACAACAACACAACATCATGTGGTGCCCACGCCGTGCCAAGTTCTGCTCTAGAGGCCACACGCACAGCATCGGCGAGGTGGCTGGGAAGGACAGCAAGCACGCGAACAGCTGCAGCTGTGCCAAGGCCCGAGCCGAGCGAGCCCAGTGGGTACAGGAACCGCTGGCAGTTGGCTGAGGCCATCGCCTCCCCTCAGCAGTCAGGCTCCATGGGGCTCCTCACCCTGCCCCACCTGGGCCCCCGAGTTTGCCAGCCCACCCTACAGGGAGCCCCTGGGACAGGTCCCAGCTCTGTGCTTGGCTACAGCCAGAAAAACCTTGGCAACTATTTCCTTTGGAATCAGCTTTGGGGGGCGGGGCAGGGGAAAAAATTTTAATGCGGATTTTTTTCCCCTTTTGCATATGGTGGCACAGATGGGCCCATGATCCATAAAAACTGTTTGCAAT
>NW_005871979.1:30032-34711 GCF_000147115.1 Myotis lucifugus
ACTTCCCTGCCCAGCAGAGACTTGTTCAGTGCCGGGCGCCCTGGCTGGGGGGGTAATGACAGTGGACAGAGTGGAGTTAATCACCACTCAGCCCCTGCCAGAGCCTGGGTCTGGGACCCGGATGCAGGAGGGTGGTCGGGCCGTGCGAGCCATAACGGGGGCCGGCAGACAGAGTGCAGTGGCAGGTTCCAGGCGGAGGGGCCAGAACCGCTGGCCCGGGTGGCAGAGAGAGCCTAGGGTGTGCCAAGAAGAGCTGCCAAGGGCTGGCTCCTTCCTCTCCCGGGGAGTGGCCCTTCTGCCTCCTTGCAGCAGGTAGGGAGCTGGAGGCAGTTGTCGCAAGGGCCGGGGCTTCCCCTTTGCCGAGCCAATGGGCTCTCTGCAGTTGGGAGCCTTCTCAGAAGGGCCTGCGCCCTTCCACTGGTCCTGGACTACAAAGGTCAGCCTGCCACCCCGGATGCGTGCTTGTTTGGGTTCACAATATACATCATTTGCCTTTGGGAAATCCTGAGGTCGCTAATAATTGTTCCCCCATGAAAAGAAATCAGGCCCCAATCCTCCCTTCCCTCCCCCCCCCCCCCCCCCCGCCCTTCAAGTTGGGAAAAAAAATTTAAAAAAAAGCTTTGTATACCCCACTATAGAGGCTCCCACCGGATTTCCCCGGAAATTGTAGATAAAATCCCCTGTCTTTTCCTCCTAAAACAAAAATAAAAAAAGCGCCACTGCTACGAACTAATTATATCTCCGCTGCAGCCTGCAGCTTGTCTCCTCCTTTATTGAGTTAAAAAATGGTCATGAACCTTCATCTTTTATCCCCCAAAGCGCTGGGTCCAGGCTGCCTGCCAGGCGTGGCAGCAACTCGGGGGCACTTCTTAAAAAGTCTAGGAGGGTCTGGGGGGCAGGCAGCAGGGACGGAAGTGCTGGGAGGGAAGCCCCTGCCCCGGGCACCTGCCTGGCTCCCTTCTCCAGCCCCAACCCCCAACCCGATGTTCAACTTTTCCTAGAAAGAGGGATGCTGGCCTCTCCTCGCAGCTGAGCCCACGGGAGGTCAGGAGCATTTCAGTGCAGCAAGCATTAATTTATTCACTCAACAAACATCCCCTGGATGCCCACCTACTGTGTGCCAGGCACGGTTCTGGGCCAAAGCTTCCAGCTGACCTTGCCCTGGGTTGATGGAGACATTGAATAAATACACTTAGACAGACTGGGTGGTTCACCTGCTCACAGAGCTGCCAGTTCCCTACTACAGAGGGGCCAAGTCCAAACGTCAAGACCAGCCCTGGCTCCCTCCCTCCCTTTCTCTCCACGTGCTGTCCCTCCGCCTAAACACTCTTGCCTGCCTCTGAGCTGCTCCTCATGCTGTTCCCTCCACCTCGTAGGTCCCTCTATTTTCCCAGAAGGCCCAGCTCTGCCTGCCAGAAGCCAGCCAGACTTTAATGAAACCTTCTCCAGAGAGGCTGCCCCGTCTGCCATGCTCAGCCCTGCTCCAGGCTGTGGAGCTGGAGACCTGGGTGTGCATGCCAGCTCAGCCATCAGCAAGGGCATGACTACTCTTCTGGGCCATGCTGACCTCGGCGTCCTCATCTCTAAAATGGGGTGAGGGTTCTTCCTGGAGGGCTGACGGGTGCTGCAGGTGCTCTGCAGAACGATGAAGGAGAGGGTGGCCACGGCGGACCTTGTTCTCAGGAGGAGCTCAAGTAACACTATTATTCGGACGGACAGCACCCGGAATCTGCCCAGAGCACGCACACCGAGCAGGAGCTGGCTGCATGCAGGGGACTCAGGGCTCTGGGAGATGAAGAAAGGTGACGACTCTCACCTCCACAGCTCTTGTGGCTGAAGGACCACCCATATCCTCAGAGAAGACCCTCCAGTACCCCTCGCTCTGGTGCCCTGGCCTCTAAGCCACAGGAGAAGGGCCAGAGGGAACCTGGGCTCTTCCAGGCCAGGCAGGCAAGCGGGCTTCAGCTCCTAGATGTGTGCTGCCTGCCCAGAGCCCTGGAAAGAACCCTGCTGATTGATTCATGCTGCCTGCCCGGAGCCCTGGACAGAAGCCAAGGTCAGGGGAAGGACTCAGCAGGGGAAGAGGGCAGCAATTGATTGGCGATGTCTGCCAAGGGCACAGCAGTGTAAAGCAAGCCAGGCCTGCCAGGCTTTGCCATCCTTGACATTTTAGAGGACGCAGCTGAGGCCTGGCTGGCGTGGGGGATGACCTGCTCAAGGTCGTGTAGCTTATAAAGGCAACAGCTGGCCCAGAACTGGTCCTCTCAGCCACTGCCCAAGGATTCTGAGCGGCAGCCCACCCAGCCCAGTGCCCTCACAGGCAGAGGACAGGCACAGGCTGGAGTGGATAAGACAGGGGATTCTGCTGACCTGCCACATGGCCCCAAGCTGTCGCTTCACCTCACGGGGCCTCAGTTTCTTCATTTGTACAGCAGGCAGGAAAACACCCTTCCCCAAACCACGTAAGGATGAAACGAGAGAACAAAATGCCAAAGCCAGAGGTCAGCCTTGCACAAAGCAGATGTCACCAGTGTCCTGTGATTTCCAATAATAGGCACAGGTGTTTAGACAGAAGCCCCAAAGCCTGCAACGGAAAATGCCTCCACCTCCAGGGAGCCCTCCCTGGCTCCCTCAGCGGGAAGTAATAATTCTCACCTCTGGTTTCCTAGCATACTCTGAGACTGGGGCCCCACAGGGCCGTATCTGCTGTCCCCCAGCTCCTGGCACAGTGCCTGCAGACTGTGAATTCCTGTATTGTGGTGACTAACTCACTGTACTGTGATGATGTGTTGGAGGCCTTACCAGCTTTCAAGGCAACTGGGCTTATTCATCTTTGCATCCCGGCACCTGGCAGGGAGCCTGGCACGAAGCACTGAATCTCTCTGAATGATCGGATGAATAAAGAGCAAAAATAGCAGTTCCTGTTTACTGCCCACTTGCTCTCCCCACTGCCAAGCCTCGCAGCTGCCCTCCACAGCCGACCCTGGCTCATCTGACAGATAATGAGGCTGAGGTTACTCAGATGCTCGGGGGAGGGCCAAGCCCCAAAGTCAGGCCTGGAGACTGAATTTGGCCGGGAGGCCCTGCTACCTCTGCCTTCCCAGTGCCACGCTCAGAGCTGGACCCTGTGGGGCAGCTGACCCTGCCGTGGCAGCAAATCTGTGGAGCAGACAGCTGGCGGCTGGACCGCCCTCCTCCTCCAAGGAAGGCCCCTTCCCCACAGACTCTGGGTCATTAAGTTTTGCATCATTAAGTCCCCATCCCCAGGCGCCTGTTCACAGCCAGCCTCGGCCTTCCCCCCTGACCTCGCAGGCCTTTGTCCCCCGTGCCCTCGGCACAATGGCCGGGGCTCCCAGGGCCCCAAGCAGCTGCTGTGGCCGGGATGCCGATTTGCTGTGGGGCCAGGAGGACTGGCTGGGGCCCGAGCCCTGCCCACCCAGCTCTGAAGGGCTCAGCCAAGCTCACTGAGCGGTCCACACACTCAAACGCATTGCACCCACGAGCCTGTGGGAAAACGCATGACTCCCTTGAACAGACAGGAAAGTGAGGCCCGGGCGGTAAAGTGACTGAAGACCTGAGCCGTGTCCCACCTCAGTCCCGCCCCAGCCCCTGCACACCCTCGTTTCCCTCCACCCTCTTGTAAGCTTCCCTGCTCTTCCCGATCATGCCCCCTGGTTCTCAAACTCCCTCTGCCAGTGACATCCCCACTCACTCCATGCCGGGCAGATCACCCAGTCTTTGGGTCCAGAGCAAACACCCCCGTCAGGAAGCCCTCCGTGACCAGCTGTGCCCTCCCCTCCCTGCCCCCCCTCCCCAGCCCTGCTCGGGCTCTGCCAGAAGTTGAGTTAGCTGCAGCCGCATCTTACTCCACACGGAGTCTGTTTCCTTAGCGCTTTGCCACCCAGAGCGTGGCCAGCAGGGTGCCCTAGCCCAGGCTGATGACAGGTGTTTCCAGAATGGAACTATGAGGGGGTGCTGGAACCCCACTTCTGGCCACCAATAGACCTCATACTCCCCCACTCTCTGGCTGTGTGATCTTGGGAGATGACATAATTCCTCTGTGCCCGGCTTCCTCCCTGGGGCAGCACCAGCGTTTCTTGGGGCTACGATATGAACTCTGGGAGGTACCCGGCAGGTGACCTCTACCCGGGAATGATCACCATGATTAGTTCTGTCTACGCCCCACTCCAGCGCCGACACAGGAATGTGGGGGTCAGAAAGACTCCAGCCTTAGTGGGTGTGTGACTCTGGGCAGGTGGCTCATTTCCCAGCGCCTCTATTTCCCCATCTCTGAAATGGTACTAACGCCGCCAGCAGGAACGCAACACCCCTCCCCACACAGTCTTTTGTTCGAGGCACGCAGGAGGCACTCAGATATTTCTAAACTAACGAGCCAGTGGTCCAGGTCGAAGAAACCCAGCCACCTTCCAGCTCCCCCTCCCCCACCCCTACCACCCAGCCTCCAGCAGCCCCCTCCCCACCCAGTGCGGACTAAAATAGTCATTAGGCAGATTTCAAAAGATGTCAGCAGCTTATAATTACAGTCGACATCCTTCTGAGATAAAAGTGATTACCTTGGATGCAAATCACTTAGCAACCAATCAGGGCGGTGGGCGGCGCCCGCGGAGGTGACCGCGCTGGCCCTTCCTCCTGCAGCCCGCAGCCCGCCCCGCACAGGC
>NW_005871979.1:34811-38555 GCF_000147115.1 Myotis lucifugus
CCGACAAGCAGAGGCACAGGCCAGAGGCAGGGAACGCGTACAATAGCTCTGACACGCAAATGGGTTACCACCAATAAAGGCGGCTCCGGCCGCAGCCGGGAGAGCGGCGATTCCCGGCCGGGAGGTGACAGAGCGGCCCTTTTGTGCGCGCCTCCTCCTCCTCCTCACCCCGCCCCAGCCCAGAGGAATCGCCGCCGATTGAATTACGGTTCATGAATATGAGCTGCTCCGCTGGCTTCCTCCGGTTGGTGAGGGACTGGAAGGTGGAGGGGGCAGGAGGGAGGCTGGGAGGGGCGCCCTGGCCAGGCCCCAGCAGCTCAGATGGGGAGCCACATATGTGGGGTGCCCCGGGTAGGTGGTGGGAGACCCAGCAGAGGCAACTGGAAGGGTGGGAGTCCCGGACCTGCCCTGCGGTCTTTGATGTTTGGCACCAAGTGGGACTGGGAAAGCCTTTCAAAGGCCCCATTCTGAGCTTGAGGCTAACAGTGGCCACATGTGGAGAATGTGCATCTATGGAGTGCTTACTGTATGCCACCACCTGTGCTGAACCCTCACTTAATGGCTCAGAGGGACAGGGGATGGTAAGCTTACGTGGGATTAGGTAGTGATAAGGATTACGGAGGGCGGAGGGCGGACAGTTAACCTTGAGAAAGAGGCTGCCCGAGCGCAGAGAAGGCCCTCCACACCTGGCTGGAAGGAGGCGCAGGGATGTCTGACAAGGGAGCCCTAACTGGATCCTCTCCCCTGTTAAACCTCTCCATCCAGCTAAGCCTCCAGGACACAGACACCCAGGGCCACCCCTCAACCTCCGTCAGCACACCCCCGGAATACAGGCTGGCTACGTGGCCACACCCACTGCCCAGAACACTTTTCCACTCCTCTGCCTGGCGGACCCCTATTTGTCCTTTCTGAGAGTCACACGGCTCCCCTCCCACAGGGCCCTTCCCCACCCTCAGGCTGGGTCAGGAAGCCATAGCTACCAAAGATGCTCTTGCCCCATCTATAGCCTTGCCTTCCCACCAGCTGGGTGCCTCCAAGAGGGTCCCTGGGATGGCTGGGGGCAGCCTCACCCCCACCCAGGGAAGCCCACAGGGCAGATGACCAGGAGCCGAGGGCCAGCTCTCTCATCCCTGCCCGTCAGGCAGGTTTCATGCCATACCTTCCTTCCTCCAGTGCTGGGAAAAGGTGCCAGGGGTGAGGGGAGCAGGCTGCCCACAAGGCCAGGGCAGAAGTAGCTACTCTGCTCAATCTGTCCTGTAGGTAATGGGAAGCAGGATCCCAACCTGGGCTTCCGTGTGGCAAGACATCTGGGTGAGGCCAGACTTCCGCTGTGGCCAGTAACCCCTGAGTCTTGTAGGGACCCTGTCCAACAAGTGGGGGTGCCTCCCCTCCACCCATGGAAGAGGGTGAGAGGACCTGGGACTCTAAGTCAGCACAATTGAGAGCTGAACCTCTGAGGTTGTCTGGCTGAGCACCTGTAGCTCATCACTTCCTCTCTCGGAGGCTCGGTTTCCTCATCTGTATAATGGGCCACAGCACATGAGTCACTGCAGGGAGTCACTGCGATCCTATAAAATGCCTGGCACATGGGAGATGCTGGGTAAGCCGGCACCCCCTCCTGCGTCGCCTGGTGCTACTGCCAAGCCCAGGGAAGCGAACAGAAGGAACCGCCCGATGCTGACAGCCGTCCCCTCCGCCTTGGCTGAGGAAATGTAAACACTCCGTGGAGGACCTCCAACTGCCTGTGTCTGTGGCGCTCTGGCGCACTCCGAGTTTGTTTCTAAACTGGGAAGCTTCGCGAGGCAGCGCAAACAGCCCTCTGCCCCCTCTCCCACCTCTCCCCCATCTGCTGCTGCTCCTCTGTCCTTGGAAGCCTGTGTTTAACACACCACTGCAGCTGGAAAATCCTCTCTCCGCAAAGCCCCCAAAGCAGCTCCGCTGATATTTATTGACCTGTTCATCTAGCTAGAGCGCCGGGTAGGAGAACAGAAATAAATGCTTGCTGCATAGCGACGGGGCCTGGCTTCTGTAATGACCTCACATACACTCCCCTCGGCTCTCCTGTAATGACCTCACATACACTCCCCTCGGCTCTCACCCCACCCCACCTTTTCCTAGAAATGTGATCACAGCAGTTTCACCCACTTCCGACACTGGCAGTGGCTGCTGGAAGGGGCTGAGAAGAGGAGTCAGAGGCAGCAGCAGGACGCTGCCTGGGGGCTCTGTGCGTTCACAAGAACAGGGCCTGTGCTGGGGGTGCTGGAGGGGAGGGCTGGGCCTGACCCCCATCGTAGCTGGCCCCTTGGCAGAGACATGCTTTCTTCAGACCTTGGCACTGATGGGCCTCATGTGCCCTCCATTCACTTAATGAGCACCACATGGAGCTTGTCAAAATCATCCTCAACACGGAAGGCGTGGGGCAGTCGGGAGTTTAAGCCTGGCCAGGCCCTCATCTTGGCAGTGAACAGCGGGGGACCCCCTGGACGTGAGGAGCAGTGAGCAGCAGCTCCTGGCACCTTCCCTGGCTGGGGATGGGGCACCTACGTCTTCCTGACCAGAGCAGCCCTTTGTGAGGCAGGGGGCCCACAGCTCTCGGGACCCGGGACCTTCAGCCTGCTGGCTGGGGGTGGGTTCAGGGGTGGGCTCTGGAACATCTTTTTTGAAAGCAGAAAGTTGCTGTTTGGGAGTCCTAAGCCCCCAGGCTCTGCGACCAACGCTGGACACCTGTCCTTGGGGGGAGGAGCATCATCAGAGACAGCTGGTGCTGCCCCCCCTCCCCAGGGCACCGGGGATTTAGGTCAGAGGACTGCAGTGAGGGTGGGGAGTCTGCCTGGCCCCTGGTTACCACGACCCCGCCCCTCCCGCCTTGGGTCAAGACAAGTCATGTGGCCACCGCCACCCCAATGACGTCAGGGGCCTGGCAGTGACGTCACACCACAATGCACTGAGCACCCGTGTACCTGTGAGTTTTTTGTGGGAATACGGGCCATAAGGGGACCCTGTTACAGTCTACACTCGGCGCCATCCTCAGAAGCAGCCAGCATGTAACGGAGACTCCACGTGCCCTTCTGAGCGGATGCCCCTGAAGATTGGGGCTACCTGGAAGAACCCCAAGCTGTCCCCTCCTGGTGCCCCCTCCTCCAACACTCCAAGGCGCGAGAGTTCCCTGGGAATGTTCGGAAGACAGGGCGCTACCCCTGCTACTTCTGTCTGTTGGCTTTAGGGGCGGGGTGACCTCTGGCGGACGCCCACCCGGCCCAGGGCCCAGCAGAGTCCGCCCAGCGGGTCCCCAACCTCTACTCGGGCGGCTGGCGAGTCCAGACAAGTTGTGTGAGGTCAGGAGGCACCGGGCTTCAGGATCTCCGAGAGTCCGGGGCCCTTTATTTCCAACCCGGGCGGCCCCCAGTCCACCCCGCCGACCCGCCTCGCGGAACTCACCGGATCGGCCAGGTCTCAGCGGCGACGCTCCGCTCGCGGGGTGACAGCCATGCAGAGGAGACAGAAACGGCCCGAGAGGGCCCCCGGTGGGGGCCGATTGCTTCTCTTCCGGTGGAGGGGGGATTGGGTCCGGGAAGGGCCAAAACTCGGCCCGCTCCGGGCCTTTCCAAGGCCAAATCGGGAGGTGGAAGGGTGTTCTCCGCTCCCTGGCTTCCGCCCCCCCCCAGGGAACTCTTCCCCGGGGGCCCTTAGAGGGGCGACTCGGGGCGGGAGGGCGGGGGTGCACTGTGCCTAGAGTGAGACAGT
>NW_005871979.1:39341-48596 GCF_000147115.1 Myotis lucifugus
GGCGCGAGCGCCCGCAGCAGGCGCGGCGTCCCGCTCTCCGCCGCCCTCCGCGGTCAGGCCCAATCAGGGACAGCCGGGAGGCGGTTACCAGGGTGACGCGGCTCCGCGTCCTGCGGGGGGCGTGGCCGAGGGGCCGCCACGCGCGCTTTTCGCGGCAAAATTCAAAGGCCGGCAGGGTGGCTCTCCAGCCTCCTCCCCAAAGTTGGGGCGAGGCGGGGCCAACCTCGAAAGGACTGCAACTCCCAGTATGCAGCGCGCAGGCACCGGCGGAGGGGTCCCAACTGGGGGTGCAGGGCATGTTGGTACTTGCTGTCCCTTTGTCGGGCACAGGGGAGGGGGTGGGAGGGGGAGGGTGGAAAAGCCAGTATCATTATTGAGCACACATTTGGTAGCTATTTGTTAAAAATAATGAAAACAATAGAAGAAGCTAACACATGTAACAAAGTACTTTACCTAATCTTCACACACAACCCTGTGAGTTAAGTATTGTTATCACCCCCATTTCACCAGTAAGAAAACGGATATGGTAGGGATTAGTATTATACTCCCCACTTACAGAGGAATTGAGGTAAGAGATGTGACGGGACACTGTCTGGAGTGCTTTGCCCCAGGGCATACTTTCGTTAGTGACGGAGTTTTGGTAGCACATTTGAGATCTCTGGCGCACTAACCATATAACCAGACACCACAGTGAGCTCCTTCTAAACGCTATCTCATGAACCCTCACCACATCCATGGGAGGCAGGCACTGCCCCACCTAACAGGTGGGGAAAACGAGGCACAGTACTACCTGGGTTCCAAATTGTGAATCCATCAAATTCTACGGAACCTTGCTTTTTGCTTTCTAAGCAGCTTCGTAGGTTCTCATTTGTTCTGCCTGCGAGCCCATGACTGGCTCATTTAACAGTCCCATTTGACAGCTGGCAAAAGTGAGCCCTGGGAGGAACAGTTCCCTCAGTTGCCATGTGTCCATCACACAGCAAGTTGGGGAGCCAGCTTTCCAGGAACGACCTCAGGATCCCTACAGAATTGCAAAGCAGGAGCCAGAACTCTCCCACCGCCCTCAGACCATGTCCATGTGACCCCCCTAGAATCCCACAGAACCTGGGTGAGTTCCAGCCCTGCCTTTGCTAGCTGTTGGCCTTTAACATTTGTTTTCATGACTCTGTGCCTCAGTCTCTTGTCGCTATATCCTAATTCCTACTTTACAGGGTTGTTATGAGGGCAAAGTGAGTTACTGGGCGGAAAGGACTCAGAACACAGTAAGTGCTCAATAAATGCCAATTGTGGTTATCAAGACGTGAGGGCTTTGGAGGCCCTGCGGAATGCACTGTGCGGGATGAGCTGATTATAGTCAGCCCTGGCCTACTTCCGGAGCCCAACCACCCCTACCCAGATCCTGGGAGAGGCACCTGCCGGGGAGCTCAGGGCCGGCCCAAGTAGGCCACCTACTGCCTTATCTAGGACAGGAGCTGGCCCTGTTTCAGGCTGCTGAGCAGCCGCCACCACACAGTTCCCAGCAGCTCACATGCTGGCTGCCTTCTCCTCTTTAGTTCTCTCTGAAGCCCCACCCACCTCACCCCCTGGGAGTTGGGGTGGGGGTGGCGATTTACCTGGGAACGTGATCTGGGGCCAGCTGCTTCCACTCCGGGCCCTCCGCCTGAACTGGCAGTGACGTTGGGGCACGTTGCCTGGGCAACGTTCTGGGTGGACTGGGGTGTGGACAGGTGGGGGGAGTGCATGGCGCACCCAAGCCAGGTGCAGGGCGAGGGACCATGACAACCAAAACCCTGGGAAGGAAGGGGCAGGAGGGGGAGTAGCAGGCCGCGGGCCACACACAGCCTTCCCAGCATTTGGGGTTTTTTCCCTTGTGGTAACCATGACTTGACATCAACTATGGGCCAGGCAGTGCTCAGTGCTATTTATATCCCATATTTCTATCTCCTTTCACCCTCACAGCAACCCTGTGACGTCTATTTGGTTATTACCCACATCTTAGAGCCCAGGAAAGCCATGTGACTAGTACAAGGTCACAGGATGACAGAACCGGATCCCAAACACCAGCCCCCCGACCTTGATTTATTGTATGAAGTGCCAGCCACTAATTGACTGGGTGTGACCTTAAGGGCAACTTTCTTCTCCTCTCTGGACCTCAGTTTCCTCTGCTGGAAAATGGAGTGAGGCTCACAACCTAACCTACCAATCAGACTCCGGAGCTGGCCCCCCCTTCTCGCCCCAGCAGTTCCCAAAGGCCCCAGTGGTTACAGTTTACAGCCAGGGGTTTAGAAGATCCCAAAGGCCCCACCATCTCTGAAGTCTGTGACTGCAGGATGTGCTAATGGTGGGATTTCAGGCAACAGCAGGCTTGAAGGTAGCTATGTAGGTGGAGGGGTTTCTTATAGGTGTTTCTCACACCCCTCCAGGCAGTGAACACCCCCCCCCGCCCCCAATAGATGCTCAGTCTTGGTCCTGCACTATGTCCCACACTCACAGTGCCTACCACCCCATACCACCCCCAACATGCCCACCTCCCTGAGGTCTGGCCCTCATGCCCCCCCCCCCCTCCCGTTCCCAACTTCCAGCCTCAATCCAGCCTCCCTTGCTTTTGCTTGTGTCCAGTAACTGCATTATGTGAATGGAGACAGTGTCAAGATGCACTTGCCATGGTCCACAGAACCACCAGGCAGTCAAGCCCGAACGCTGGCTCCGGCCAAGGGTCTAAGAGGCCCTGAGGGGACAAGGGGACAGATGGCACCTCTTCCCTCACTGCCCTTGTATGCTCCCTACATACCAGCCTTGCTACACTACCTGTACATCCTCCCATGTGTCTCTTGGACTTCCAAGCCCATGCTGTCCCTCTCCACCTGGAATATCTTCCCTCCAGGAAGTTGATTCTTGCTCCGCCTTCAGGTTTCAGCTAGGGTGCCACCTCCTCTGGGAAGTCTTCCCTGACTGCCACCCTCCAGGCCAGAGTGCTTCCCCCTTTTAAAGATGTACCCAGGCCGTTATGATGGCCCACCTATTTGCCAGTCTTCCCCACCAACCTTGGGTCTCTGCGAGGGAAGGGGCTGCACTCAAACTGTTTTATCCCGAGCACAGGCCTGGCAAACAGTCAGTGCTAAATAAAGATTTGTTGAATTAATCTCTGAATCAGTGAATGAATGTGCCCATTCATTTAGTTTAGTTTTGTTTTCTTGTAGGTAGGAAGAGCAGGGAGAGGAGGAGGGGGAGAATCAGGCGTACTGGTATGAATCCCGACTCTTTAGGTTACTAGCCATGTGCCTCAGCTGCTCTGTGCCTCAGTTTCCCTCATCTGTGAAACAGGGCTGAGTGCCACATGGGCACTGCTCCAGGGGCCTGAGGCCTGGAACTTCGCACCCACATATGTAAGGTTAGTCATGCCCTCACTCGCTGAGGCCTGAGCATTCCTCCTTTAATTCTGCTCATTCATTCATTCATTCATTCATTCATTCATCATTTCCTAAGGGCCTGTCCTGTGCCGGTCACTGGGGATTCAACAGTGACCCAGACACAGGCTCTGGCTTCATGGAACTCAAGTTTCATGGGGGACAGAGAAGGCAACTAGCAGTTATCACCCGGGGTAGCAGGGAAGGGGACAGCCCCTGGCCCGGCAGGGGGGCTGGTGATGGTGAAAGGCCGATCAGCTGCCCTGGGAAACATGAGGAGGTGACTGAGGGGAGAAAGGAGAGAAGAGAGCTCTTGGCAGAGAAACTGCCACTGCAAAGGCCTAGCGTCCGGGTGAGGGAGCTGTGACTGTCCCACGGTGAGGGAGCTGTGACTGTCCCACGGTGAGGGAGCTGTGACTGTCCCACGGTGAGGGAGCTGTGACTGTCCCACGGTGAGGGAGCTGTGACTGTCCCACGGTGAGGGAGCTGTGACTGTCCCACGGTGAGGGAGCTGTGACTGTCCCACGCACGGAGGTGGGACGGGGCTGAGCTGGGGCTGGGGAGGGAGCAGACACCGAGCCTTTATTCGGTGGCGGAGCAGGCCTGCCCCAGCCTCCCTCCCAGCCCCCACGTGCCTGCCTCACCTGCCCTCATTGCTGTAATCTAGGCCAGAGCCTGGAGGGAGCCGAGCCCCCATTGGTGCACACCACGTAGATTTTTCAGAGATAATTTAATCAGAGCTATTAATAAGCAGAAAAGAAAGAGCTCTTTATGCTCCTCCTGGAGAAAAGGGAAGGGAAGAAGCACGGTAACCTTGTTATTCACCCAGCCCTGCCCCCCAGTACCTGCAGCCTCTCTCTGGGGCAGGCCTAGGGGGATGGGGCCAGGAGGCCAAAAGGGGGGGCTGAGGTAGTCTCAGGGCCTGGCCCCTGCCAGGCTCCCGGGCCCCCTGCACCCTCACACGCCTCTAGCCACTTTGGCCTTTTGGTTGCTTGAAGGTGCCAAACTGTTTCCCACCTCAAGGTCTTTGCACAAGCCGTCCCCTCTGCCCAGAACACTCTTCCTCTGCTCTGCACGCTGGCTCAGTACGTACTGTAGGTCTCGGGTCCAATGTCGCCGCCTCAGAGAAGCCCTCTCTGACTACCCCACCTGAAGTTACCCTCCCTGGAGCACCATCCTTTGCTTTTCCCTGCTCAGAATTTATTACTGTTGGCAGCCTGGAGCACTGTGGTTGGCGTTTATTTCTGCCTCCCTGTCTAACTGTCAGCTCCGGGGGGAAGGGGCTCTTTGTCATCGTCTTCACTGCGATGTGTCCCAGCACCTGCATCGTCACTGACAGGAGGTTCTGTGTCAATATTTGTTAATAGAGTTGGGAAGAGTTCAAAGGGCCGTGGTTGTTGGGACAGGAATCAGGAAGTGGTGGGGGTTCCGTCCACCTGGGAGAGCCTCTGAGAATCTGGGGACCATTAAATGCCCCCCTTGTTCCACTATTGGGGATCGGAGGTCCAGAGAGGGGAACGCACTTGTCCAAATTCATGTGGCAAGTTTGTGGCAGAGCTGGGACTTGACCCCAGAGCCCTTTGGGGTTCACAGTTTCACAGGAACCTCATCTCAAACACCAGCTGTGTTGAGGGGGATTCGGGGCCTCCCCTGGCCTCAGAGGGAGGAGGTCTGTGCTGCTGTCAGTCAGGACGTCTGCCCCGGGGCTGGCTGTTGGGGAACGAACAACACGGGCTCCTCCTATGAGTGGGGTTGGAGGAGGACGGGCTGAAGTCAGAGGGCGTCGTTCCTCCCGTCAGGCCATCACCTCGGCATGTGGCCCCCCGACGAGTCAGCCAACTTCCCAGGGCACCAGTTTCTTCATCTGAAAAGTTGGGACTCTCCACCCTGTGCCTGCCTATCTCAGGGCTGTGATGAGAAAATAATGTAACATTTCCCAAAGCCTAATGGGCTCTACAAATACCATCAGTGGTTATTCCTGTAAAATACAGCAACCAGGACAAGAACAGCATCCCTCCAGTGAGGCCCCACCGTGGGCCAGGCCATACCCCTCGCTCCTCATACAGGACTGCAAGCCGCCTCAGCCCGTGAGGGAGCCAGCGGCGGACCCCGTGCTGGGGTCAGCGCCTTGCCCAAGGTGGCACAGAGCTCCTGAGCGAGTGGGAGTGCGTGCCTAAGGTCTGAACCCTAGTGGGGTCTCTTTGCCTAGAAAGTTTCTGACTTAGCTGTCAGCCTTCACCAACAGGGAACAGTGACTGGAGGTGGGGGTGGTTCCCACGACCCCCGAGGCCGCCTCTGCGTCCTGGCCAGCTGGGCCTGGTCCTCCCCAGCTCTGGGTGGCAGGGAGACTTCCAGGGGATTAACCCAGCCCGCCTGCCTCTCCTCTGGCCTGGAAAGGCCAGCAGGCCCTCCGGAGCATGCCTGGCAGATCTCCTTTTTACAAAAAGTTATTGACTTATCAAGGTTAAAATACATTCAGCGCAGGCCAATAAAACAGAGATCCCGCTGCATCCCGCTGTCATGTGCCCCCGGTTTTCATGGCAACAGGCCCTCTTCTGCACATGAAACGGTTCAGTTGTGCAAAGTTCAGGCGTTACATAAACAAGGAGTTAACAGCAGCGGCAGAAATCAATGTCTGGCAGGCATGGCCTGGGGAGATAGCATTGATTGGGCCCCTCACCATCGACAGGCCAGATCCCTGCTTCCTGCCCAGTCGCCTTGGGCGCCCTCCTGCCACCCCACCCTTGGCTCAGCCCCAGAGAGCTCCAGGAAGGTGCCTCTGCCCTTGCCCCGGAGCCCCCTCTGGCTGGGATTCAGAGGGGGGGACCGCTCGGTTGTCTGCAGCTGCTTTGTAAACCATTATTGCTCAGAGACACCATTCCATTGCTTAGAGCATGTGTGTGCCATTGTTGGTGGGGGAAGCAGCCCTTTGCCTCGTAAGCCATTCTTGTGATGAAGAGCAATTCCACCGCCTCTGTGTTTAGCCATAAAAACCACCCACACACTCAGAGGTGCCACAGTGAGTCCAACAGACCAGGACAGGACACCAATGGGCTGTGCAACCTTGGGTAAGTCACTTCCCCTCTCTGAGACTCGGCTTCCTGCTTTCTAAAATGACATGGGTAATAGCACCAGCATCAGGGGTGCAGGGAGGAAGAAGGGAGGGACAGTGCGCAGCTCCCAAGGAGGGCCCGTGTCTCTCTTCTTCTGTGGATTCCAGCAGATGCCCTCATGGAGCAGAAGAGGGCAGGCAAGTAGGAAGTGATCATTTGGGTTCAAATCCCAGCTCCACCACTGCTGTGTGACCTTAGGCAAGTCACTGCGCCACTCTGAGCCTTGGCGTTCATTCCAACAGAAAACGGGGAAAGGGACTTTGCAAGAGCGAAGGGAGGAGGAAATAAGCTCAGTCAACCACGTGACTGCTCTGGGCACACAGGAGGTGCCTAGGAAGATCGATCAGGTTGGACCCTTCCCCCAGCGTTCCAGCGTCAGGCCTGCCCGTCCCCCCAAAACGGAAAATCTCCTGGGCTTCTTCTCAGAAAAGGAGGATTCAAGATGGAAGAGCTGCTGTCCCATTTGGTGGAAGGTTCTTAACAATAGGGGCCTGTGTCGTTCATCTTTGTGTGATCAAGTCTTGGCACAGAGCCCAGGTATACAATAAGAGCTTAATACATGTTTATTGAGTGACGTTCAACTCCTCTGGGGAGCTGGCCAGGCCCTCTGACCTGGCACGGGGCAGCACGGAGACAAGGGGGTGCTGCGGGTAGTTTAGGATGGTCACAGGGGCGTCCGGCCAGCTCGGGATGGCAGAGACAGCAGCCACCACTGAAAGTCACACCCCTCCCATGGGAGGGAATGGATGCCAGGAAGTGGAGCCAGCTCGGTGTGTAGCCAGGGACTGTATTTCCAGGCTCGGCCGTAGGGGTAGCTTTTGCTAGTGAAATGTGAGCGTGATGTAAGAAGTGGATGTGCCTCTTCTCTTCTGCCCCAAGGCAGACCAGTCGGCCCTTCTAGATCAGAGCAAGGCCGAAGACGGATGGAGCCCAGGTCCCGACACCACTGTCACCCTCCTGTTGACCAACAACAGAGGCTTAGGTCAGCAATGAACTTCTGTTGAGTTATGCCACTAAAATGCCAGGGCCTATTTGTTACAGCAGCTGATGCTGCCATCACAGATCCACAGGGCTTCCTGCAATGGACTCAGACCCCCGGCACAGGCCTCTCTGAGAGGCTGCCCTTATTTGATAAAGCAAGTTAATACAGTAAAATATGAAGAGTAGAGAGAGCCCTGGCTGGTTTGGCTCAGTGGATAGAGCTTCAGCCTGTGGACCAAAGGGTTCCGGGTTCGATTCCAGTCCAGGGCACCTACCTCATTTGCTGGCTCCTCCCTGGGTGAGGCCCTGGTTGGGTCACGTGCAGCAGGCAACTAATCGATGTGTTTCTCTCACATCGACATTTCTCTCTGTCTTTCCCTCTCTCTTCCACTCTCACTGAAAATCAATGGAAAAATATCCTCAGGTGAGAATTTAAAAAAAGAAAAAAATATTAAGAGTAGAATCCATGTAGTGGAAATTTGGGTGTTCACTGTAAATGCCTTTCAACTTCGTTGTATGTTTGAAATGTTTCATAAGAAAATAAGTTTAAAAAAATCTCCATTCATGTATTTTCAAAAAATTTCTAGGAACCTGGGGGTTTTAGGAAGATGTGTCAGGGCCACTAGCTGTGGTGGGGTGCACAGGGGAGCTGACAAAGAGGCTCTGGGGTCCACACTCCGCCCCACCTCACCAACTTCAACGCTCAGTGTCACCTCTTTTTCATACTGGAGTTTAGCGTGTGCTTTAATTTGAAAAAAGGTTTCCACTTTTCCAACAATGACGGTTTGAAATCACCGAGCTCAATTCTCTCCTGTTGCAGATGGGAAACCGAGGTTCAGAGAGGGGAGGGGACTTTCCTCAGATCCCAGAGTGAGCAGTGGCCGGCAGGGTTCCAGCCCAGGGCTCCTGGCTGAAGCTTCTCTGGGGTCTCACCCTGGGGGCACCCTCCAGCCAGAGCCCTCTGCCTTTGGCTGTCTTATATGTTGGATTCCAAGGTATTTGACCAAAGGGCTCTGCAGGTAGGGAATGAGCATTGGGGGGTGATGGGGCGGACACGGGAGAGGACTTCAGTGGGGCCAGGAGTTTCCTGGAGTGGGGCCTCCTCCATCGCAACACACCTTCCCTCTACTGCGGTGGGAAGAGGGATGGAGGGCAGGGCTGGGACAGGTCACGCGGCAATGATGGATTTGGGCCCTGACCAGAAGCCTTCGGGGTCATCTGGGGCTGTGACCAGAGGTGAGAGGTCACCCAGCTGGGGCAGGTGGGTCAGCGAGGGGCGGGGAGCTAGTCGAGGGTCAGAGGGCTGGTGATGGAAGGGGTGGAGGAGGACCCAGTGCTCTCCTCTAGTCCTAGCTGGCTCATTCATTCACTCATTCATCCATCCCACGCCTCCACTGTGCCAGGCCCTGGGCTGGGCACTGGAGATTCAGAACAGATGGGCAGGAGAGGGAAGGTGGGAAATGCCAGTGCCACCCACTCTGCCCGGCCAACAACCGGCCTGTGGCCTTGGGCGGGTCCCGTCGTCGCTGGGCTTCAGTTTCCCGTCTGGAAAGTGAGGATAACGGCAGTTCCAAACTGAGTGTGCGTGCCGCACGCGGCTCAGAGCTCGGTGTGGAGCGGCGGGAGCTCTTGTCCCCAGACGCCCCGTCTGGCCTGCTGGGACTCAGGGAAGACGGGGCACCCGTTCAAATCTGATCCCACTTGTAGCTGGGTGACCTTGGGCCAAACCACTTCCCCTCCCTGGATTTCTCCTC
>NW_005871979.1:48797-51425 GCF_000147115.1 Myotis lucifugus
CATTCATTGGTTGATTCCTCTATGTGAAAAGAGGAGGGGATCGAACCCATAACTTTGGTGTATCCAGCGAAAGTGCAACTGACCTATGCGGGTAGGGCCTGAGGTTTTAATGAACAGTTCCTGGCCCACAGCTGACACTCTTTCCTCATGTTAGCCTTTGCTGTGAGTGCTGTGATGAACTCTGACCTATCAGAGCAGTAATGACACAGCTGGTGAATAGCGGGCGCTGTGGGGAGGAGGACCACAAGGCCATCCAAGCCCAGGCTGGTGCCTCTGCCAACTCCAGCCTCTCTGGAGGGACTGCCCGGAGCTCTGGCTTTGATGGGTTTTGCTAACCCCTCTGGGCTCGATGAGTACAGTGCTGCTATCGATTAGCAATGCCTGCATGGGCAAGGGAGTTGAGAGTTAGAGGACGCGTGCCATCTAGTAGCCATTCTTGATACTGGCCTAAGCCTTCCCCTGGTACAGATGGGGACACTCAGGCTCAGAAAAGGAAACAAGACTTTCTCAGGCCACACAGGCAGGCAGGGGCTTCCTCCCTGGGCCCTGGTCTGTCATTTCATCCTGAGGAGAAAAGTCATTATTCTGCCAGTACATTCCCCAGCTTGTTTTCTGGCAGGGAGTTCACTGATTTAAACTTGTCCAGGATGATGCTCCCTCCTCCTCTCCCTGGGCCCGTTTCTATTCGGGCTCTGCCTCCTGGAAATGAGTAGGTGGGTCTGTGAGGACAGGCGGGGCCTCCACGCGGGGTGGAGCGGGGACCTGCCCGGGGCTGGCCTTCCCAGGTCCTCCACACTGAATGGCAACCACTGCCAGGGCCCAGGTGCCTGGGGCTGTCGTCCTCATTGCGGCGACCTCCGGTGCCGTGTGCTAGCGGGGCTCACAGCGTTCACTGCTGTTCACATTCACCCAAAACACAGAGGGGAGCCGGGGTCCCAGAGCTGGGATTCCAACCCAAGACCGCCTAGCCCCAAATTCTGTTCTTTACTCTTCACAACCAGAACCCAGTTACCCCAAATGTCCTTTCAGATCTCACCCCAGAGCCGTGAGCGTGGCTGAGGGGGGATCAGGCACCCCGTTTGATGGATGAGGAAACGGAGGCCATGAGGTGGGGAGTGACTGGTCCTGGGCCCCCAGCCAGTGGGCCAACGCTCTGCCCTTCACACCCGCAGGGAGGAAGGACAGGAGAGGCTCCGAGTAGAGCCGGCCACATCGTCCCCCGGCCTATTCATCTTCCGAGCTGGAATCTTTATTTACGCGCCCACTGAATCAGGAGAGGCGTAATTAGCAGCAGATTTGTGCCTCCTGCCGTCGGTATTATTTATTTCGGGTTCTGGGCGGCCACTTCCCGGGGCTGAGTGCACTGGGCCTGGATTTCCATCAGATGGGGCCACAGCAGAGCTCTCCCGGGACCTCACAGTGGCACTGCCCCTCCGAATGATAAACGAGCCGGCAGACAGCAGCAACGCTGCCAGCTGCTCCGGGGGCCGGGCCTGGGCTGGGGGAGGCGGTGTTCTCACCACCCGCAGGGTCCTGTCCACGAGGCACGCACCTCCCCCAGTGCCAGACAGGAGGCTGGCATCCCCCAACCCCAGGAAGAAACAGACAAGAGAGATGGCACTGGGCAGGCCCGCTGCAGCCTTGCTTCTAGAATCCTGAGGCTGCAGGAACCTCGGAAGGGATGCCCGTCCCTGTCGCTGTCGTGGGACAGGTTTCATCTCGGCATCTCTCGGCCTTGGCCATGGGAGGTGCGTTCTTCTGCTCACGGCCCCTCGGGCTGGGAAGTTCCTTTTTGGGCCTGAACTTAACCAAGCACAAGCATTTGCAACACTGTCCCCCAGGCGATCCCACGAGTGACACCCTCTGTCATCTGGAAGGAGGCAGAACGTACGGGAGCGGCGGGGAGTGTGGGCAAGGGCTCTTGGGATCCTGGAGGGAGCGGACAGAAATAAAAGCTAACTTCTATTTTTTCAATCCTCACCCGAGGATATTTTTTCTATTGATTTTTATTTTATTATTTTTTAAAATATATTTTTATTGATTTCAGAGAGGAAGGGAGAGGGAGGGAGAGAGAGAGAAACATCAATGATGAGATGCACGCCTGCACGTTCCCTGCTGGGGATTAAGCCAGCGACCTAGGCTGTGCCCTGACCGGGAATCCAACCGTGACCTCCAGGCTCATAGGTTGATGCTCAACCATTGAGCCACCCTGGCCGGGCATGGTTAATTGTTATGCTAACCTGGTAAGTCAGATCCACATGTTACAGATGCAGAAACTGAGGGCAGTGCCTTGCCCGCGAAATGGGCTTCATTATCCCCGTTTTTCCAGACGAGGGAACCAGGGGCTGGGATGCCACGCCAGGGGCTCAGTGGGAGGCTCCACCCTGCACCCAGCTCCTCCGGTGGACAGTGGGGACCTAAGTACGATGCTTTGGGAATCAAGTTACAGCATCTGCGGGAGGACCAGCCTCCTCTGGCCGCAGGAGCCGGTCCGGGACCAGCTCTGAGGAGCCCCAGGCAAGTGTTTCATGGGTCATGAACTGATCATGGCAAAGCTGGCCCAGCTCCCGGGGGTCTGCTGCCAATTAGGCCAGATGCCCACAGGGGGACCCCATTGTCCCTGGCCTA
>NW_005871979.1:51735-56683 GCF_000147115.1 Myotis lucifugus
AATGCACATGTTGAAAACCTAGTACCCAGAGCACTGGGGTTTGGGGGCGGGGTCTTCGGGAGAGCGAGCTCATAGATGGGGTGGTGTCCTTATAAAAGAGGCCCCTGAGCCCCCGAGCCCCCGAGGACACAGGAGAAGGCTGCACTATAAGAGGGCCCTCCCCCTCCCACACTGGCACCTGATCTCCGACTTCTAGCCTCCAGACCGGGAACAGTAACTTTCCGCTGTTTACAGCCGTCCAGTCCTGGGGTTTGTTATGGCAGCCGGACAGACTAAGGACGACACACCCCGCCTCTCCTGCTCCCCCTCATTCCTCTTCGCGGGGACCTGGGAAGCTGGCTGCTGGGGTGGCAGCAGCTACCTTTGGATCCCGTGTACCAGGAGCTGATGGGCGGGTGCCCCTGGGGAGAAACCGGTTTGGGCTGCCCACCTCTGGTACCTACAGGAGCAGCAGGAAAGGCTCATCAGCCAGGCCGGGGTTCGAGCTCCAGTCTGGACACAGTTTGGCCAGGTGACCACAGGCACATGCCCTCACGGTCCGGGGCCGTAGTTTTCTCGCCTGTGAAGTGGACTTGCTGCCGTCCGGAAGCTGCCGTGCGCACTGGGGGAGGCCTTTGACGGGGTGGGGGATAGTCTGCCCACATCCTGACCTCGCATCCAAGGGAGGGCCCAGGCCCCAGCTCCCAGTGCACTGGGTTCGAGGGACCCCATCCCCGGCCAGTCCTATCCCTTCCCTCCGTCTGCACTAATGCTGAGCTCTCCCTCTGGAAATCTCCACCGGGAGGAGAGCCAAAGGTGTCCACGGTCATTTACTGAGCACCTCTTACTGGATATTCCTGCTCTTGCTGCATCCTCCCCGCTGCCCCCATTTTACAGATGAGGAAACTGAGGCTCAGAGAGGGAGACTGGGTGCATAGCTGGGAAGCGCTGGACACAGGACTGGCACTCACACCTCCCCCTGACCCCACCATCCCCCGGCTCTGGAAACAGTCTTTCCTTGGGTGATGGCTCAGGGTCCCAGTGACTTCACAGAAAATATAAACCAAAACCCCATTCCCAAGTGGGGCCCCGAAGATGTAAGGCAGAAGGGGAGTGGGAGGCAGGCAAAGGAAAAAAGCCCTCTGTAGAGACCACTGATTATGATTCTTGCTGTCTGATTAATAGTGATAATGACCCCGTTTGAGCTTTAACCAGACGCCATACCCACTGAGGCCTCCCAATAACTCCCTTTGGACAAGCTCAAAATGTACCCCCATTATACAGATGAAAAAACTGAGTCTCAGAGACGTGAGGTGATTTTCTGACGTCACCCACTGGGAAGTGGCAGTGCTGTGATTCAAACACTGTAATGCCTAGGCTGTGTTTCTTGGCCAGAAGCCTTGCACATGGGGTGGCATCAGGAAATGTTTGTTGATTGACTGACAGACTGTAAGAATGAATGATTTAATGAATGAAAGGCCAGCTCTAGTATCCTACTGAGGGCTGGTAGGGGCTGGTGAGGAACCTTCAAATGCAAGCCAGGCCTCCAGGCCCGCCTCCTGACCCCCTACAGGGCCTGCCATCTTTGGCCTCATTGGGGGAGAGGGAGGGTGGCCATCTGGTGGGCAGAGCAGGGGCAGGAGCCAGACTCCCGCTCCCCCCGCCCCCCATCTCTTGCCCCTGAATGCTCACACTCTTTGTGACTTATTGTTTAACTTTACAAGACCCTTGGCTTTTATGAGGGTTATTTATAAAGCTCTGGGCTTTGATCGCAGCATAAAAAAGCAAACTCCTGTGTCTGAAAATGTCACCAGGGATTAGGGGAGCCTTTGAAGTCCCCTCCTCGCAGGCAGCACCCGCCCAGCTTCCCCCCAGCATCTGCAGCCTGGGAGCCCGCGGCCCAGGGCCTCCGCTGGGGTAGATGGCCCGTCCAGATGAGTGGCAGGTAGGGTTCCCTCCCCGCAGCCCTCTTCCCAGCTGGGCACTCTTCCTCGTTCCCAGCAGCACTGGCCTCCCTGGTCTCCAGATGTCGGCAACATCTGTCTCTCCTGTTTACGCACAGCCACAGGCTGCTAGCTCGTCCCTGAGCCCAGCAGCGGGACTGTGAGGCTCTTAGAAATGGATTATTATCACTGGCTTATTGGGAGGGAGGGGGCAGGGAGAGTAAATAGGCTGGCAGGGCAGCGAGAACAGCTCTAATGAGGCGGGGCTGTTCCCTTCTCCCTAATCCTGACCCCTAATCTTCCACCGCCTGGCAGGGACCCCGCCTTTGCTTCTTTCCCTCTGTTCAGTCAGGTGACAGCTGGGGGGTTCCAGGCCAGCTCGCAGGGCAGTGGCGAGAGGGACCCAAGCAGCGAGCTGAGGGGCAGCACTGTTCCTGCTCCCTGCTGGGCCCCAGCAGCCTGAGGCCAGAGGGATGGGCGGGCGACCTTCACAGCGGCCTGGGGACTTACTTCTCTGGGACCTGTTCTCTCTCTCTCCCTGGATCTTGCGGGAACTCTGTGCATCTCAGTTGCCGAGAGCAGGTGAGGAGGTGAAGTTCCTACTGGCCCCTCTGAGCACCCCTCCTCCTACTTCCAAAATAGCAAGGCTGTGTGGGGGATTAAGCGGGGTCACTCGGGGAGCACGTGGGATGCTTGGGAGCCCTCGAAGGAGCCAGTTGGTCCCACCTGCCTCCTCCTCCAGACCCAGCGTCCTCTGTCTCGGCCCGGAGGGGGCGCCGTGTCATCCTGGAGGCGGGCAGAGCTCCTGGCGCAGGCAGGTGTGCTGCCTCCTAAAGGTGCTTCCACCAGGACTGCAGGGAGGCCATCTGCGGGCTTGGCTGGAGTTAGAACAAGGCATCCCCTCTGGGCAGGCCAATTAGGAGAAGACACCCCTCCGGGTGCAGTAAGTGCCCAGGGCTACACTTTCTTCAGGCCATTGAAGGCGCTTGGCACAGGCCTCCGCTGGTGGCCCTCAAGCTGAGTTTCTGATGCATTTCACCCCCAAATTGCACCCCTCAACCAGGCGCCCCTGGGCAGGGCACAACCTGACAACTATATCTTGCAGTCTTCTTCCCATCCTGGGCCCCCGAGGACTCCCTCGGGCCCTGTGACACCGCAGAAGAACACGGGCTCCAGAATCAGCCAGCCTGGAACCAATCCCAGCACCGCCCTAGCGGTGTGTGCCCTCCCACTCCCTCTCTGGGCCTCAGTTTTCCCATCTCTAGAATGGGGATGATAACAGCTCTCCCATCCCAGGGCTCAGGTTGCCATAGATGACCTGTGCGGCCATTGGGGCCCCTCATTACACTCTGAGCCTTTGTTCCCTGGCACCAGCCCGGATCCCAGGCCGCGCCCTCCTAAGAACCAGGTCTGCCCGTCTCTCTCCCTGTGGCCGAGGAAGAAGCTGGGCTGTGGTCCGATGACTAAGGAGGCCGGCAGGTGACCTGAGGACTATGCCCACAGTCTGGGGACTGGGTGGGCACGTGACAGGAGACCAGGTCCAGCCCTCCAGGCAGTGGTCCTTGGCTTTGGGGGTCAGGGATCCCTTGGGCATTTGATAGCAACTATGAACTCTACCCAGAAAAATACATCTGCACACGGTTTTGCATATTATTCAGGGGCTCGTGAGCACAGGAAAACCTATCCATGGACCCCAAAGAACTCCCACCCTCAAAGCGGCAGCCTCTGCTCCCCCCACCCCGGGGGCCATCGGGGCACTGGATTCTTGGCAAGGAGAGAAGGAAGGAAGAAAATTGGCGTCTACTGAGCCGACATTACATATTGCCTCACCCCAGGCTCTCGGCTCTGAACAACCCACGGGGTAGTAACTATTCCCATATTGCAGATAAGGAAACTGAGACTCGAAGAGGTGAAGAGACTTGTCCAAGATCACACAGCTAGTGAGGGAGCCAGGACTTGAGTCTCGGTTGTCTGGTTTTAAAGCTGAGGCCTTTTCCTGGCGGGCAAATGCCCTGGCTGTGCCTTGCCGGGAGGGAGAGGGGCGTCGAAGGCTTGGTTTTGCTAGTCTGAGGCTAAGTGCGAGGAATGTCGATTGCTCTGTGCCCGCCTCCTCATACGCCCTCTCGCTGCTCCCAGGGATGCCGGGGTCCTACTTGCTGCCACCGCCCATCCTCTGTCCTCCGGGTTATCCAGGCTTTGTCCCTGGATCAAGTCACATCAAATTGTGCTTTTCCCAGGGGAACTGCCCACCCAGAGCCACAAAGCGACGGCGCCCTGGACAGCTGCTAAGGGTTTATATGAGAAATAGTCACGTGGGTGCCTCTGTACGAAACTGCTAGCAAGAAACGGACCCACAGTGGTGGCCGTGCTCATTCCACGGCATACGGATTCTAGAATGGCCCAGGGCCACACCTTCTCCGGGTTCAGGCCTGAGAAAAGCCTCTTTCTGCACAGCCCACAGGTCTACTTCCCTGAAACATTGCGTTGGGTGGATAAGGAGAACTAGCAAAGTGAACTTGTTTGCCCTTTTGCCATGACTGCCAGGAAGCTCAGAACCAGGTTAGATTTCAGTTGCTGTCATTACCTTACCCTTGGCTTTTGGATGTAATCGGTTTCCTCACATCCAGCCAGGGGAAAAGGTGCCTTTTAAACAATTTCTAAGGAAATATGTTGACCTAATAGCTGCCTCGAAGACTGGAAAACAGTCCCAACAAAGGAAACTTCCAAAGTAAAAAGTCAGCATCTACCAATCCATTCACTTACAAGTCCGCCCGTCTATCCGTCCGTCCATCCACCCACTGAGGTGTCTATCCATCCACCTACCAACCAAAACATCCATCCATTTATTCATCCATCCACTTATCAATCTGCCCTTCCTCCCTCCCTCCCTTCCTTCCTTCCTTCCTTCCTTCCTTCCTTCCTTCCTTCCTTCCTTCCTCTTTTCCTTCCTTCCTTCCTTCCTTCCTTCCATCCATCCTTACTTCCTTCCTTCCTTTTTTCCTTCCTTACTTCCTTTTTTCCTTCCT
>NW_005871979.1:56783-71185 GCF_000147115.1 Myotis lucifugus
ATCCATCCACCCATCCATCCATCCACCCACCAAGTCCTTGTGTCTTGTATCTATCCATGTACCGTCTTGCCCACCCCTCTGTCCATCTACCCACCCTTTCATCTTCCATTCCCCGCCTGTCCAACTACTTTTCCTCAGCACCTTCTCAGTGCCGATTTCTAGAGAAAAGTGGAGAATAGAGCAGAACCTTTGCTCTAAGAGCTTCTGGTCTCCAGGAAAGATGAGACACACACATCATTTCCTCACGTGTCTTCCCCACCCGCCCCGCCCCCCAGGGTGTGAGAAGGAAAGGTGGGACGTGGTGCCTATGTGCCCCCCGCCCCCTGCTCACATCACCACATCAGGAGATCTGAAAGGTCCAGCGGTCAAGATCTCGTTTCGATCCTTTTCAACCACTTACGCAAGTGACATGCCTCTAGAACCCAGTTTAAGAAGGTTGCCTGTTAAAATCCCATGGAATGAGGCCGTCTCAGAAGAGATTTGGGGGAATGCTGACAAACCAAGGAAGAAAGACCAAGTGTGTCATTTAAAAAGCACAGAGCAGCACTGGATTATAAGCCGAAGCACAGAATACACATCCACGAGTCCATACTGACGTGACAAATGGCGGAATAAAGAAAAAGGGGGGACACACAAGTCTCTGGTGCAGAAGGGCCCTGAATAGTTTTTGTAGCTACTCTGCCCTCAAGGGGGGTGGCGTCACTCCCCTCCTTAGGAGTGGGCTGTGCATATGACTTCCTTGTAAAGAGGACAGGATGGCGCGAGAGAGAAAGCAACTCTACAGGGAGAAGCCTGGCAAATGCCACCCAGCCCCGAGCTCAAGGGCAGAGCAACACTGACATGTCAGACAGGATGCGTGCCCGAGGTGACAGCATGGAAATGGCACTTACCTCTGTGGTCTACTTCCCCAAAACACACAGCCTCCGTTTAATGAGAAAAGTATCAGACAAATCTCAGCTAAAGGATGTTCTGCACAGCACCTCACAGTACCTCTCACAGCTGTCCAGGAAAAGCCCGAGAAACTGTCCCAGACAAGAGGAGCCCAAGAAGTGATGACTACGTGTAATTTGGGATCCTGGAACAGAAAAGAGACATTAGGTAAAAAGAGGAATCTGAATAAAGAACAGACTTTAGCCCTGGCTGGTTTGGCTCAGTGGATAGAGCGTCGGCCTGCGGACTAAAAGGTCCCGGGTTCGATTCTGATCAAGGGCACATGCCTGGGCTGGGGGCTCGGTCCCCAGTAGGGGGCGTGCAGGAGGCAACCAATCAATGGTTCTCTCTCATCATTGATGTTTCTATCTCTCACGCCCTGTCTGAAATCAATAAAAATATATTTTTAAAAAACACTTTAGTTAACAATAATGTATCAATATTGGTTCATTAGTTGTGACAAATGTACCACATATGTATTTTTTCTGTAAGTCTAAGGTTGTTCTGAGATTTTAAATTATTTTAAATTGGGAGGCTGATACACAAATTGAGCTAAGTACTGCTCTAATTGTCACCAGACCTCCCTAGAATAAACTGCCTTTAAAAAATATATATATTTTTATTGATTTCAGAGAGGAAGGGAGAGCGACAGAGAGAAACATCAGTGATGACAGAGAATCATCCATTGGCTGCCTCCTGCATGCCCCCTACTGGCGGGGATAGAGCCTGCAATCCGGGCATGTGCCTCTGGCTGGAATCGAACCTGGGACCCTTCAGTCCACAGGCTGACACTCTATCCACTGAGCCAAACCAGCCAGGGCTAAACTGCCTTTTGATGACCAGGACAAATTGAGTGAAATTGTACCAGACAGAAAAAAAAATAAGTTAAAAAGTAAATAGATAAATGAGTAAATAAAACTTCAAGCAAGCCAAGGACCAGCCTGGGGGATGCACTGCGCCCTGGTTAGGAAGGGATTTCTAACCTTGAGCAATTGGCTTTCTGGGCTTCAGTTTCTTCATCTGTAAAATGGGGGTTTTAAAATGCCAACTACTAGTTGATTTGGATGAATGGGGCGATGTGTAGAAATCATCAGGCACCAAGCAACCCTCTGGGGCTGTTCCTGTTCTCCATCATTGCTTTTGCAGGGCAAGTGGGAAATCTTGGAGGCTGCAGGGGAGAGGGGGTTGGGACCAAGCCTTGGAGAACTGGTAGAAGACAAGGGGTTGGGAGTGGAAAGTCAGCTACACAGAGAGGTCCTTCCTTCTATCCTTATCCCTACCCTCGGTTCCAGGGCCAGGGCCTGGGAGGAGATGGAGACCTCACAGACAGGCTCCTGGCTTCCCACCCAGCTATGGCCCGGCTTGCTCGCTCTCTGCCAGGGTCTCTGGGCTGAGTAACTGCTAATCCCTCCCTGATGAAGCACCTGTATCTGTAAGCAAATGAGCTGGCAGGTGGCGCCGGATAAAATATGACCTGCTCAGCAGGGGATTTGCTTACCAGTCGGGGGCAGCCCATCCGGCTGCCTGCAGCCTGGAGGCCTCCGGGTGAAGCATCAATCAGCCGTGCCCACGGGCAGTGGGAGGGCAGAAGGCACCCGGAAGAGGGAATGCCCTGCTCAGTCCCCTTGCTGCAGGCCTATGCACCTTTCTCCGTGGCTCCTGGAAAAGGACCAGGACTGGGAAGGAGACCGGGAGTTAATTCTGGCTCCAGCGCAGACTTGCTGGGCAGCTTGGGCAAGTGGCATCCCCCTCGGGGCCTTAGTTCTCAACTGTCTCAAATAAGATGAATTGGTCCTCGTTCCCTCATGGGTTTGCTACCCAGACCATAGGAGAAATGGCATGGAAACACCCAATATTTGTTATAATATTGGTTATTACTATGTTGGAAGTCCCGCTAAGCAGAGCTCAGGGACTGGTAACTTTCCGGTGGGCTGGTAGCTTTAGGGAATCACCTTCAAGGCTATAGTATCTCGGGCAGAAAATGGATCAAAGACTTTTCCAAGAAGGCAACATGATCTATGGAAACGCAGGACTTGGTGTGAGTCCTACAACTGCCTCTTGTTAGGTGAAGGGACTGGGGCAGCCACCTTGCCCCTCTCAGCCCCCGACAGCTCACCCACAGACCAGTGAAGAACACGCTGTTTTAGGTTGCGGTTATGAGGGTTAAGTGAGAATGCCGGGCACATAAGTAGCTGCCTGCCGAAGGCGAATTCTTTGAGGCCGACCACGTTTACAAATCAGATTTCCTAACTTCTACCCAGCTCACCGCGGAGACAGCTCCTGCCCACCCCCTCCCGGCCAGGAGACTTCCGCAGCCCGGCCCGGGAAGAAGACCCTTGGGAAGGGCTGAGCCGGGGCTGCGGGGACGGCCTGATGAAGACAGAGCCGCTAGCTAATGCCATGCGGCTGCTGTGACAGTCTGTTAATGCCATTTACAACGTGCCGTGATGATGTCTCCCACATGCTGCGGCCCAGCCAGCAGGACCGTCCCTGGGAGAGGCCTGGGAAAGGTTCCGTTAGCAGGTGGGGGCTGGGCGAGGGGGTTGGAAGCCATTGGCAGGGGGTAGAATTCCTCCCCTCCAACAGCCCTTCTTGGCTGCCCTGGACGCCTAGAAAGACTCACCCCTGCCTGGGCCAGTGGCACCATCCTGAACGGCTGTGCAACTCCGGGAAGTCATGGCTCTTCTCTGGGCCTCGGTGTTCCTTCTGCAAACAGGGATGCAGGAAAAGCGGAGAAGTGCACTGGAGAAGTTCTTAGCCTTTTCCGTGCGTCTCCCTAGAAACACGCACACGCATCCCATCACAACGTGCGAATTCTCAGAGGCTCGCGGGCCACCGCGTCCCATCACAAGGCTCCTCTCAGTCCGGATCGGCCCCTGGACCTACTGCCCGCGGTCAGCCTGTTTCTCCGCCTGCGTCCCGAGGCTGCTGTCCTGGAGGCTGCTGAGCAGGCAGTGCTGAGGGAGGTGTGCTCGGGACACAGGTGCTCACGCTGGGATGGGCTCCTTCTCATGACGTGCCCAGGTTTGTCCCTGACGGCCTTTTGCCCTGAACTTGACGGGCCAGCTCGTTTCTACACGCTGCCCACACGACATCCAAGGATCCTTCAAGTTCAGTGGTTCTCAACCTTCCTAATGCCGCGACCCTTTAATACAGTTCCTCATGTTGTGGTGACCCCCAACCATAAAATTATTTTCGTTGCTACTTCATAACTGTAATTTTGCTACTGTTATGAATCGTAATGTAAATATCTGATATGCAGGATGTATTTAGGTGACCCCTGTGAAAGGGTCGTTTGACCCCCAAAGGGGTCGTGACCCACAGGTTGAGAACCGCTGTTCTAGTCGGTGACGCTCCTTGTCCTTGAGGTTGGGGTGGTGTTGTTTTATCAAAAAGCTCAGCTTTGGAGCCAGACAGGTGTGAGTGAGAACCTCGCTACACTTCCCTGGCGGACGACCTGCCGTCTTCCCTCAGCCTCAGTACCCCCTCCTAGGAAGCGGGCTGTGGTGGGTTAAAGGCATCCATGCCCCTCAGGTGCCTAGCACAGAGGAAGCACCCATACATGCCATCCCCCCCCCCGCCCCCCCGCCCACCACCCTGCAAGTCCCTCCTTTCCTTTTCCTGGAGGAAGCTGAGAAGTCGTGGGAAAAAGCTCTTGGGAATGGAGAAGCCTATTTCCAAGTCATTAGTCCCCCAGCGTCAGGCTGCAGGATGGATTTTGATCACGAGTGGGGTGACATTTGGCAAAAGTTGCTGATGAGGGATTGAATGATTAATCGTCATGACAACCGGGCTGGAGTAATGACAGGGATGGGATGGCGCCCGAGTTAGACACAAAGCGGCCCGTGAGCCGGGGCGGTAAATTACTAGGCATGTCACCGCTGCGCTTTTGGAGAAAGCGGCCGTGCGTTCCTAATGAGAGGTTAACTGTGTCCCCAAAGTAATTACAGCCGATTGAAGAGGTGGCTGGTAATTAGAGGATTAGCAGTGACGAGGCTCACCTGCATGGTTGCCATGGTGATAGAGGGTGGGTGGGGTAGGGAGTGGAGGAAGATGCAGGCTCCTCCCCAAGGCAGGTGCCAGAGGCCTCTCTAGATGTGCAAGCCACGGTGTCCACCACCAATGGACAGGCCTCAGTCTTCCCATCTGTAAAACACGGGTTTGAACCCATTCAACAACATGGAATATGAAAGCTGAAATTCTGGAAGGTGCTGGCTGAGTCAAGTGACAGCTTTCAGAGCCCAAACAGTCTTTAACTTGCCACCCTCCCCAAGCCTGGCCTTGCAGGGACCCAGAAAATCACACACAAGTTCCACTTCCCGGCTGCCTGACCCAAGTCAAGGGTCGGAGTGTGAGTCTCAGTTTCCTCACCTCTAAAGTGGGAAGAATGATAGTGGTTCCCGACGACGAGGGTTGTCTGGAGATTAAAGTGAAATCGTAACTGCAGAGCACCCAGGACGGCCTGGCCACTGGCGGAGCTCCGAAATCGCTCGTGGCCACGGTCACTTCCTCATCCTCCTCTCCACCTCCTGCAGGCAGCTGCCTCAAGGTTTTGTTGGGGGATGGGCTGAGCCCGCCCACAAGCGATAGTGACAGGGAATCCCAGGGGGAGGAAGTGGATGCCCACTTTTTGCTCACTTGCTGTCAAGTCCCTTTGCCTCTCTGAGCCTCTGATGGGAGTGAGGAATGAAATGCTGGATTTGTGGGGCACTTACTATAAGCCAGACCCTGACTCTGGACTTGGTAGTTATTTAATTTGATCCACCAGATAACCATGAAATGTATCATTTTGCCCATTTTTTAAGAGCAGAAAACCAAGGCTCAGAGAGGTGAAGTGACTAGCCCAGAAGCACACAGCTGCAGCCCGAAAGAGCCGAGATTCAAACCCAAGTTAATCCGAATTTCTCACACTTCCTACCTTATGAGGGGGCCTCTTTGCATCCTAAAGAGAAGGCAGGCCCGCACCTCCATCTAGGGCAGTGGTTCTCAACCTTCCTAATGCTGCGACCCTTTAATACAGTTCCTCATGTTGTGGTGACCCCCAACCATGAAATTATTTTCGTTGCTACTTCATAACTGTAACGTTGCTACTGTTATGAATCGTCACGTAAATATCTGATATGCAGGATGTATTTTCATTGTTACAAATTGAAAATAATGAAAGCAGAGTGATTAATCACAAAAACAATATGTAATTATATATGTGTTTTCTGATGGTCTTAGGCAACCCCTGTGAAAGGGTCGTTCGACCCCCACAGGCTGAGAACCGCTGATCTAGGGGGCTGGGCACCCTCAGCGCAGACCTGTGAGAGAGGTCTCACTGGGACTGGCCGGGCAGGGCCATTACAATTGCTGTTCGCATGGGGCTCGTTGGAGACGCTGGAGTGTGGAGGGTGATGGCGAAGACCCACACCGGTCCCTGGCTCAGCGGCTGGCGACGCCTGGTGTCTGGGTGCAGGCCTCAGTGAAGCGCCGAGCTCAGGGCTTAATGATTCCATCCATAAATGATGAGTCCCGCTCATTTCCAGGCCTTCATGACAAATTCATGACCTTATTTCATGTGCTCGCTGCCCGCCCTTCCACAGGATCGCAGGGAGGTGAGGCCCTTTCTGGAGGGAGCAGCAGGGGATTCTCGCTACCACAGCCCTTGGACCACATGTCCCCTCCCATCACCTCCAGGAGGAACCGTGGTCTCCGCCCACAGGCCGCCGGTCCTGTTGCAGTTTGCAAACCCATTTTCCTCTACATTGCTTCTCTGGGGAGGGGCCGGAGCTGACGCTAAGGGCAGGGGCTCTGGAGTGAGTTCAAGTCCCAACTCTGCTACTTTTGAGTCAAATGACCTTAAGCATGTGTGCGTCTCTGCCTCCTGGTTAAGAAGGTGAAATGAGATAAAGCAGGTGCGTAGTGTGCAGTGAACACTCAATATAGGCTAGTGGTTATCGCTGCTGTAGGGTTTTACATACAATTTAAAAATATATATTTTTTATTGATTTTAGAGAAGAAGGGAGAGGGAGAGAGAGAGAAACATCAATGGTGAGAGAGTCATTGATCCGCTGCCTCCTGCACGCCCCCTACTGGGGATCAAGCCTGAAACCCGGCATGTGTCCTTGACCAGAATTGAACCTGGGACCCTTTAGTCCGCAGACCGACGCTCTATCCACTGAGCCAAACCGGCTCAGGCTTATGTGCAATTTTATTATTTTTTGGGTACCACTGCCTGAGATCCTGGTGACACAGGAATGGGCCACATCTTGTTTGTTTGTGTTCTGTTTGTTTGTTGTGAATCCTCACCTGAGGATATTTTTTCCATTGGTTTTTAGAGACAGTGGAAGGGAGGTGGGAGAGAGAGAGAGAGAGAGATCAATTGGTTGCCTCCCACACATTGATTGGTTGCCAGGGATCGAACCTGCAATCCAGGTATGTGCCCTTGACTGGGAATCAAACCTGTGACCCTTTGGTGAGTGGGCCAATGCTCTACCCACTGAGCGACACCGTCAGGGTTGGGCCACCTGGGCTCAACCACCAGACCTGCTTCTGCTCTGCGCAGAGAGGGCGAAGAAGATGCTGCTGCATGAGCCTCACACTGAGCCACCAGGAGCCCGGGCTTCCCCCTCAGTCTCACCTCTAACTCTGGGCCGGCCTTGGTCACGTCCCTCCCTCAGTTTCCCCATTTGTCACAGGGCCTGCCAACATAGTACTCACAGCTGCCACAGGCCAGAAATTCCAGGAAAATGGAGGAATGGCAGAATCATTTCTTTTGGCTAATTTCTGGAACCTACACAGGCCCTCCAGCCTGGGTGGATGCACATGACCAGGTTGTGGGCTCCATTCCCAGTGGGAGCCATGCAGGAGGCAGTCGATCGATGTCTCTCTCTCATTGATGTTTCTATCTCTCTATACCCTCTCCCATCCTCTCTTTTTAAAAAGACAAACAATAAAAACATTTACAAATAAATAAACTTAGATTGTTTAAAAACAAACAAAAAACAACAGAAATTTATTTTCTCAGTTTGGAGACTGGGAAGTCCAATTCATGGAGCTAGCCAATTCCTGGTGAGAGCTCTCTGCTTCGCTGGTAGATAGTTGCCTTTTTGCTGTGTGCTCACACACTCTTTCCTCAGTTCAGGTGCACAGAAAGGTCTGTCTCTCTCCCTGGTGTTTCTTCTAATAAGGGCGCTAATCCCAGCTTGAGGGCCCCACCCTCATGACTTCACTTAACCCTAATTACTTCCCAAAGGCACCATCTCCAAATACCATCAACATTGGGGACTAGAGCTTCAACATATGGATTTTTTTTTGTGGGGGACACAAACATTCAGTTCATAACAGTATGTATGCTGTTGAATGCACATGAATGAGTGTGCATGTACACCTGAGTGTGCTTGTATGTCTGTGCATGCATTTCATGTATGTTTGTGTGAAGGTGCCTATGGGTATATAAAGATGTGGATGTATATATATGTCCAAGGGTGTGCATGTAGGCACGTGCTGTGCCTGTGCATATGTACCTCTAAGCATGTGTTCATGCGTCTGAAAGAGGCTGGGAAACCTCATCCCAGGTCAGCCTCTCTGCAATTGGTCCAAGAGCCCCGTGAAAGCCAGGGACACAGAGCAGAGTAGGTGGGGCTCTGGGTAGCAAGAACCTAGGAGCTGGTGTTTCCTGGAGGTGGAAGGGGCCTCCCGAGCTGCTCATGCCTGTCGCGTTGGCCTCCAGGAAACATTAATAATAGATCAGCAAATTCCAAATGTAAATAGGGCAATCAGGCCCGAAAACACAGACATTCATCACCCAGATACAAATTACGCTGCTGGCCCTGATGTAATTACTGGAGTTCAGCTCAATGCATCGAGCCACCCCCACCCCGTACCTTTGCACATTGCTTTGTGCTGGGTTCTTCCCTGAGCAGGCACTCCCACATGCCCGCCAGGGTCTCTCTGGCCACAGCTAAGGTCTCCAGCTGTCCTACGCAGCGATGAAGATAGAAAATCCACGAGATCCTTGTGCTTTCCTGGCAGAGCTGCGAAGGTCACGGGGCGACTCCAGACAACAGATCTGCTCCAGTTCTGACTCCAGTTTTGAAATGACTTGCTGTGTGACCCTGGGGAAGTCACTCATCATTTCTGAGTCTCAGCTTCGTCCTCTGTCCGAAGGCGTTAACAACACTGCACGGTGTCAGAGCTTTGGGCTTTGTAGTTAGAGGGACCTGGCTTTGTAATCCCAACCTTATCTTTTTTAAGTTGAGAGACTTTGGGTAAGTTTTTCCCCCACATTGAGCCTCAACTCCTTCATCTGTAAAGTGGGTATAATAATGCCTATCTCATGGGAGCCTGTGAGTAAAGAATAAAATAATATTTTTCTTTTAATTGGTGAATTTAACTCATTCACATTTATTGTGATAATATTATACTGTCATTATATAAAAAAATCTATATCCCTATATAGAGAAATTATATAATTATGTGATTATACAGTTGGACTCTTTCTTGCCATGCTTGTTTATATTTTCCATTTATCGAGCTTTCTTATGTTTCCTTCTTTCCCATGGCTATCTGTTGTGCCAAAACTTAGTGGCTTACCACTCGGTATCTCATAGATTCTGCGGATCAGGAATCTGGGAGTGGCTTCGCTGGATGGTTCTGGCTCAGTATCTCTCATGAGGTTGCAGCCATGCTGTCGGCCAGGGCTGCAGTCTCATCTGAATGGACTGGAGGTTCCACTCCCCAAGGTGGCTCCCGGTCCCTCTGGTGCAGGTCTCCCCATAGGACTGCTGGCGTGTCCTCATGATATGGCAGCTGGCTTCCCGTACAGCAAGTGGCTTAAGAGAGCAAGGCGGGCGCTGCCATGTCGTTAATGATGGCCGTGGAAGTCACAAGTGTCCCTCCTGCAATGTTGGGGACCCGGGCCAGTCTCTCCATGTGGGAGAGGACTATGCAACAGGTGAATAGCAGGCGGCAGGGATCACGGGGGGCCAGCTTGGAGCTGGCGGTCACACCTGCCTTGGATCGGATTGAATGATAATGTGCATAAAGCTCTTATCTCAGGCTCTGGGAGAAACTGATTAACTCCTGCGACCCCAGCGCCAGCAGGTGCCTGGCACAGAGTGGGCATCAACAGTAATGGGACGGCTGAGCAGAGTCCGGTCTCCTTTCCCCAAAGCCACTTCCTAGAGGGCAGTGGCCCAGGCGCTACTTGTAAGCCCACAGCCTCCTTCCTGGCCACTGCCCAGGCTTTGACTCAGGACGGGCTGAGCCACGGAGGACCGGGAGCCCCTGCCTTCTCTGAAGCTGAGAGGAGAGTCTAGAATAGAGTCTCTAGACCAAAAGCAGTTTCCAGGCCTGTCTCGACTTTACATTGATCAGTAATTAAACGCAGCCTCCAATTACTATAACGTTTGGCGAGGCACCAAGCTCGCGTGAAACCTTGCAGTAAACATCTGCTTTATAAATTGCCTCTCGGTGCAGTGCACCACCAGCGGGGCTCCTGTGGGTTGGAGAGAGAGACCCAGGAGCTGGGGAAGGAAGGGGAGGCTAGGGAGGGAGAGAGACAAGAGGAGAGATGAAGAGGGGGGGAGGAGGAGGGGAGAGAGGGAGAGGCTGTCTTTCCAAGATGTGGTGCATGTGGGACGTGAAGGGTCGGATCACTCCTCCCTGAGCCCTCACCACCTCTCAGGCGGAGGCCCGGAATTTAACCGAGAGCTGGGATCCTTGTCTCTTGAGATTTTTGTCAAGTACCACACACACACCTAATGCAAACCACTTTTCTGTTGCTTTTTATTTTTCCAAAACCTGTAACACCCCACTCGCCTGCCACGTACATTTAGAGGGAGAAGCTTAGGATGGATTTGCTGTGCCAGCAGCCGGTCAGGGTGACTCCCCGTGGGCGGCGGAGGAAGAGGGGCTGTGGTTTCCCACCGGAGGCGTGGCCCCGGAGCCAGATGTGCGCTCAGGCCCTCCGCTCGCCGCTCAGGTCCTGCTCAGACAGGCCGCGAGGAAGGGGAACCCCAGGATCGGAGTAATTGGGCCGAGGTCTGGCTCAGCTCCCGTGAGACTGCGGGCAAGTGCCTTTGCCTCGCTGGGCCTCTGTTTCTGCAGCTGAGAAATGGGCGTCAGGTGTCCCTTGGAGGCCGGGGAGGACTGCGGGGTTGGGGAAGCCGAGTGGGCGGGGAAGGCACGCTGAGGCCGGACAGGCCTGCCCGCGGGCGAGACATTTTGCCTCTTGAGCCTCGGGTTTCTCATCTGAAAACGGGAAGGTCAGACCATCACCTCCCAGAGGTGCAGGAGGACTGATCGGACGTGCCGGGCGGTGGGCACGTAACGGAGGTCCGCTATCGTTCTCGCCGGTTATCAGCCATACAGACTGTTCACGGAGAGAGGCCCACTCTGCTCCAGGGAGCGAGGAGCAGGGCCGCCTACACTCCCCTCCCCCGTCTTCTCTCCACCCCTGGCCTGATGCTCAGGCGACCATGGGATTGATCTGCCACCCCTGCCCCTGGCACCACGGTCCGCGCTCCGGCCAGTGTGTCCACCCAGTGCCTGAGGAGCTGCAGGACTTCCAGCGGGTGCGGGTGGGGGCAAAGCGGAGGCCTGTCTGAGGCCTGGCCGCCTGCCTGGGAGACCCCACAGCTCCGGGAGCCGAGGTGAATGAGGTCTCACCTGTGTCACATGCTTAGCCGGTCGCCTTATGATCTGAACCCTCACCTGGGAGGTGGAGGACATAAAGGGAAAAATTAAAGTATCCCCTTGAGCTGAGCATTTTGAAAGATTTTAAACTTTTAAAATGATAAAAGTCATATTGCACACAGTGAAAAGTCGATTAAACCAGCACAAAAGCAAGTAAAATGAACATTGAAAGCTGGGCCCCATCCCGTTTTTCAGTCTAACTTCCCAGAGAGAACCACTGTGAGCAGATGTTTGTGTAACTCTTTCCACACACGTTTAATACACATCAAGCACATACGTGCTTTCTCTTACATAAATGGTAGCACACTATCGATTGTCCCATTATCCGCTCTTCCCAGTCAGTACTATCTCATGTACACCCTTCCCTACTGGCCCACACAGAACTACCCCTTCTTTTCCCGGCTGCATAGTACTCCGCTCAAACGGACGCGTGGCCATTCACATTCAATCGGTCCCCTGTTGATGGACACTTAGGTTGTTTATAGCTTTGTGCTCTTTTTTAAGATTGCCATGAACATCCCTGTGTTTTTCTCTAAAGGGAACCCTAGTTCACTGCTGATGCAGACTGGTGTAACCATTATGGAAAACACTATGGAGTTTCCTCAAAAAATTAAATATGGAACTGCCATTTGACCCAGTGATCCCACTTCTAAGAATATATCCTAAGAAACCCGAAACACCCATCAGAAAGAATGTACGCCCCCCTGTGTTCATAGCAGCACAATTTACAATAGCCAAGATCTGGAAACAGCCCAAGTGCCCATCAGCAGATGAGTGGATAAAAGCTGTGGTACATCTACACCATGGAATACTATGCAGCAGTAAAAAAGAAGAATCTCTTACCTTTTGAGACAGCATGGAGGGACCTGGAGGGTATCATGCTAAGTGAAATAAGTCAGTCAAAGACAAGTATCACAGGATCCCACTCATATGTGGAATCTAAGTAACAAAAGAAACTGATGAACGGAGTGGATCCAGAGACATGGAAGCATGGACCAGAGTGTGGGATCTCAGAGGGAAGATGGGGGAGGAGGGTGGGTGGGTGGGTGGGAGGTAATCAACCAAAGACCTTGTGTGCACATATGCATGGCCCATAGACGCAGACAGCGGGGTGGTGAGGGCCTGGGGAGTGGGGTGGGGTCGGGGTGGGGGGCTGGAGAAGGGTCGGTGGAGGGAAAGGGGACATGTGTAATACTTTCAGCAAGAAAGATTTTAAGAAAGTAAAATAATATAAAATAAAATGATAAAACTGAAAACAAACAAACATCGCTGTCCTTTTCTCTTTTCCATTTGGATGCACAAAATCAGCTTCCATGACCAGCCTCCTGCTGCCCGCACTCCCTCTGCCCAGCCTGGATTTCCCGCCAGCCTCTGCACTGGGAAGGCTCCTGGTCAGTGTGGCCAGTTGTGGGGAGGCACGAAGGCCCTCCCCTCCTCACTTCCGGCCAGGCTCTGCCCGTCTGCTCCGAAGGTCCAGCCCAGAGCTCTCAGCATCTCCCCATGAGATAATTTACATTTTCTGTTGTTTTTCAGCAAAAAGGGGGCACTCAGCATGAACCCTCTCTTGGGCACTGTTAACAAGGGTTCATGAGCGCGCCCTGTGCACCTGGTCTGTCGGCGGCGGTTATGACGAATCAATGGCTCACAAAGAGCCCTGTTCCTCCCGCCTGACGTGTCTGTTCAGGGTGTGGATGGGCGGGGGTGGAGCAGCCTGGCCTCCTCACACGTGCCACTGGGAGCCTGGTGGTCTGCCAGCATGTGACCTCTGGCCCCAGGTGGCAGCCCAGGTCCAAGGCCAATGCCAACGACCTGCTATTTGGGCCAGAAGAAGCTGCCTGGCCCTGCACCCCGACTGCTCTCTTCCCGATGCCACCATGAGCCCATGCGAGAATGTCACCTCTAGGACCATTCCAGGGGGAGGTGCTCACTCGTTCACTCATCAAACACACACGGGGCTCCTGCTGGGGGCAGCGCTGTGCTGGGCACACAGAGGGGGCTGCACATGGCCCTGCTTTCTATAGTGGTGGAGAAAGGCAAGTACACAGACACTCACCAGAGAGACAAAGTGGGGGTGTGCATTAGCGGGGGACACTGGGGACTGCTGAGGCCTGGAGGGGCCCTGACCCAGCCTAAGGCCAGGGGTGCTCAGAGGAGGCTCCCTAGGGGCCTGTGTCTGTGCTCAGAGCCCAGGATACAGGAGGGTAAGCCAGATGAAGGACAGGAGGAGGCCATGACAAGCAGAAGGAACAGCATGTGCAAAGGCCCAGAGGCAGGCCGGGGGCATTAGAGGTTTGTCTGACTGCAGCACCTGGTCAGAGAGGAGACGGATGGGTAGGTGGGCAGTGGCTGGCCATGGAGGGTCCTGCAGACCCCACGGAGGAACGGGGACCTAATGGAGACTGATACCGCTGCATGGAGGTATTCGAGGGTAAGTTTTAATTTGTCTTTGAAATTATCTCTAATTTCTTAATTCTTCTATAATGAACATGTATTACCTTTCAAATGACAATAACAATTACTGCGGAAGGAAAAAAAGAAGGTAGGAAAGTAGTAATAATAATAATTATGGAATAGTAATGGTAATAGCAACAGTGGTAGCGATAGCAGTAACACTAATGGTAGTAGTCATGGTGGGAGTAATAGTAGCAGTGGCGCGAGCCATAGTGGGGGCAGTAATAGCAACAGCAGTAACCGAGGTGGTAGTAATAACAACAGTAGTTACTAGTATAGTGGAAGTCATAGTAATAGTGGTAGTAACGTGGTGGTGGTAACAGTGGTGATGGGACCACGGT
>NW_005871979.1:72595-74697 GCF_000147115.1 Myotis lucifugus
TAGTGGTGCTAGTTTGGACTCCACCCCGTAGGCGAGGGAGCCACCGAAGGGCAGGGCAGGATGGAGTTTGAAGTCCCGGAGGCTCAGGAGGCCACTAGTGCGGAGGCAGTGACGAGAGGACCCCGTCCTCGCTCTGGGATGTGGGGGCCCCAGCTCCTGACCAGCTCCTCTGAGAGCATTCACCTGAGGAAGTGATCTGTTTCCAGAACCCCCAGCAGCCCCAGCCGGGACCCTGCGGCCGGTCGGAGTCAGCCATGGCTGCTGGAAGGGCGGAGGGGCTGGGGGACAGGCCTCCACCGCTTCTCAACATCCAGAGCCTCCGCTGTCTCTCCAAACTCAGAACCTCCGCACTCAGAACTCTTTCCTTCGTTCTGTCGTCGGTTTGCTCCATCCACCCATCCACCACCATCGCCCCACCCCCAGCCAGCCAGCCATCTACCATCACTCATCATTCATTCATCCATTCATCATCCAGCCATCCACCCATTCTTCTATCTTCATTTTTTGTTGCAGAAAAATTCCTTGAGATTCACCAGACGTTAACTTCTAAAGACAGTGGAATTTTGAGTGTTTTTCTCTAATCTTTGCACTATCCTTATTGTTTGACTTTTTCCATCATACACGCATCATCTGCGTTTATATAAAACAAGGTGTTCATAAAAACAAACAAGCCTTCCAAAGGAAAACAGCACCCCAGATTCTGAACTGCCTGCTCTGGTGGAGCTCAGCAGCCTGACCTCCCTGACCCCCCTGAGACCGCCATGCTGTGAGGAAGCCCAAGCCCAAGCAGAGAGGCTGCAGCTAAGTGGGGGTGGGGGTGGGGGTGGGGTGCGGGGGGGGTGAGAGGGAGGAGATCCAGCTGCCATTGAGCCGGGCATCAGATACGTGAGTGAAAGAACCATCTTGAACGTTTCAGCCCCACCATATGCAACTGGGAGAAGAACCAAGGTACGCATTTGACAGCCGGAACTGAGACCCCCGACATATTCCTAGTCATTCAAGCCACCCCAACTTAGGACCCAGCCCTCAGTGAGCACACACAAGCTGTCCCCGTTATGCCCTGCGTGGGTCAACATACTAAGTAAGTTGTTGTTGTTTAAACACACACACACACACACACACACACACAGCCACTCACAGACCTGACCTGATTAGAGTGAATAGGGCGAGCAAGAACCAGATTAAATATGTTGATTATGCAGGCTTGCACTCCTGTTTCTTTCTCATACATAAGACATGAGTCCTATTTTCTACCCCTCAACACACACACACACACACACACACACACACACACACACTTGCTGGGGTGATATTTATTGTATGCAAATCAGACACTGCACTGGGAGAAGTGATCGCCTATCTAGCAGATGATCTGAGGACCAGGTGGGAAAGAGTAACCGGGGTACAGGCGCCACATCCGCTGGAAAGGAGGCGACAGACCGGTGTCTGGATTCACCGAACTCTGGACAAGCCAAGGGCCAGACCCTCTGCCTGTCAGGTTGGCCAGGCCCGCTGCTCTGCCCAGTGGCATCTGCCTGCCACGGGCGTAGGACCGCCCAGGGGTTCCCGAAGCAGGAGGGTCAGGATGAGAGCTCCCTGTTGCCCGCCTGAATGTGGGCAGCTGTTTTCAGGCAAGACAAGGGGCGGCAGGCAGACCTGGTTCAAATGCAGGATCTGCTGCTCCCAGCCGTGTGGCCTTGACCGCACTGCTGCACTTCTCTGGGCCCATTTCTTCATCTGGGAAATGAAAGCAGTCCTAATTCCAGTCTCCGAGGATGCTGGGAGCATGAGAAGACGAGGGCCTGTGTAGAGCAGGACACTTGGGCCCTTGCCGGTTTGGCTCAGTGGATAGAGCATCGGCCCGAGGATTAAGAGTCCCGGGTTCAATTCCAGTCAAGGGCACGAACCTCGGTTGCAGGTCGATCCCCAGCCCTGGTCAGGGCATGTGTGGAGGCAACCAATCCATGTGTCTTTCTCACATCGATGTTTCTCTCTGTCTCTCCCTCTCCCTTCCACTCTCTCTAAAAATCAATGTAAATACCCTTGGTGGGATTACATATATATATATATATATATATATATATATATATATATATATATAC
>NW_005871979.1:75857-91327 GCF_000147115.1 Myotis lucifugus
CCGACTGGCTGAAGCAGGTTTCTGGGGTTTGGTTTAGCTTCTATATTTGTAACAATGTTTCTTAGAGAGCAGCTCAGAGGCCGGCGGTGGCAGGTGGGGAACGTTGGCTTCCTCCGTCACTGGAGCAAGCAAGCTTCCCTGTTCACTTCAGCTGCCTGGCTGCCGGCCTCCATCTTGGTTGGCAGTTAATTTGCATATCACCCTGATTAGCCAATGGGAAGGGTAGCGAAGTTACAGCTAATTACCATGTTCCTCTTTTATTAGATAGGATATATTAGAGGGTGGGCGCACAAAATTCATGCCGAGGTACGGTCCCTAAGCCTGGCCTGCGATAAGGCCATCTTCCTTGGCCGCCGGCAGCTGGCCCCACCCCCATTTCCTGTTTGCCATCAGGCCATTGGGCCATCGGAGCCTGCTGGGCCAGGGGAAAGGACCGAGAGGTTGGCTGGCAGGCCCCTGTGTTGAGCATCTGCCCCCTGGTGGTCAGTGTGCATCATAGCGATTGGTTGTTCTGCCATCCAGTCAATTTGCATATTACCCTTTTATTACATAGGATGACAGGGCACTTGGGGTCACCATAGACTCTTCTCTCGTTCTCATCCGCCATTTCTGCTTCCTAAAGGTTTCTTAAATGTGAGCACTGCCTGGTGCCCTGTCAGTGGCTGATAAATGCTGCCCTGTCCAGTTCGCACTGAGGTCCCACCGTCTCTCGCAGACTGATCCCCTCATGGGCTTCCCTCCATGTCCTCCCATCTGCTCCTCACCCTCCAGAGCAGAGAGGACTCTGTCTAATGTCGAAATCCCATGCCCACGTCGCTGCCTGCTCCAAAGCCCGCCGTGGCTCCTCAGTGCCCACACTCCTCCCTGTGCCCCGAGCCCCCCAGGTCCAGTGCAGCCACCCCCAGCAGCCTCCTGGCTGCCTCGCTCACCCGCTCCAGCCTCCGGATCCTGCTCGGGTCCTTACATATGCAAAGCTGGTCCCTGCCCAGCACCTTTGCCCTTGTGTGCCCTTTGTCTGGGACCTCCTGCCCCTGCTCCTTTCCCAAGAAGCCACTAAATGTCACCTCCCCAGGGACACCGCTCCATCGACATCAGGTCCGCCGCCAGCCGCTCGACCTCTCCGGGAACCTTGTCAGTCTCCTTCATGACACGGATCGCAATTTGTCATCGTGTTATTTACTGAGTGAGGTGGCCTCTCCAGCAGCCTGGCTCGCTCACCACGGCAGCCTGTGAACTGGTGCAGGCGCAGCTGCTTCATGGACGCCCTTTGGAGGGGCAGGGGCAGGGGCAGGGGGACAGCAGGGCAGAGGGGTGCTCTGGGCCAGAGCTGTGTGCCCTGGAGGGGAGAGGGCTGCACAACTGGCTCCTTGCACCGCCCCCCGCCCCCCGGCTCCCTGCCAACCCCAGGGGCCCCGAAGGGACATTTCCTGCCTTTCCCTAATGGCCTGACATACAGGGTCCCGGTGATAAACCTCCCTCTGATAAAAGATGCAGAACTAACATCTGGCGGTTAATTAATAAGGAGCAGTGGTGTCTGGCTGGGGCACGCGGTTTGCTGACGCCGGCGTTTTCTCACCTGCCCCAAGAGATGCTGACGCCGTGTGCGAAATGGGGGGAAAGATCGATTTGGAGCGGGCCCTTGCTGACAAGGCTCCCCGGGGGCAGGACACCCCTTTCCCTCTGTAGGGGCCGACTCGCAGGTCCTCATGGAAGGAACCTCGTTTACTGAGTACCTATTGCGTGCCAGACCCTGCATCTCAGGCCTTCCTCCCAGCAGCCTGAGAGGTGAGTGTCTGTCCATTTACACGCAAGGAAACCGAGGCTCAGCTGCCTGCCCGGCCCAGGCTCCATGACGGCACGAGGAAGCAGAGGTGCTGGGCAGTGCCAGCTGGGGAGCCACTGGGAGCGCGTGCCACACAGGCGGCCTCCAGGGCCCCGGCCTCAGGCTCTGCCGGGCCACGTGGGCCCAGAAGTCTGTGTTGGTAACAAGTACCCCATATGACTCTGGAGCAGGTAGGATGGGGATCTCACCTTGGAAAACATTCACCTGTGAATACCATAAGCAATTATTGAGCACCTACTATATGCCAGCCCCAGGTGAATCCCAATAACACTTTGAGGCAGGAAGGACTGTCTGTAAGGGACTGTGAGGCCCAGAGAGGGGTAGCGACTTGATTAAAGCCACACAGCAATGCAGGCAGATCCTCTGAATGTCCCTGGCCCTTGGCTTCCCCGCTGGCTCCACCCCGGGGAAGAGAGGACCAGGCCTCCCAGAAGCAGGAGTTGCCTGCCAGCAACGGGCGCTGAGGAATTAATAGAGCTAAAGTTTCAGCGATCATTTCGGCCACCTTGGCAGGCCTGGCCCACCTCAGCTGAGTGTGAGCACCAGGTGGGGCTCACCCAGGAGCCTGTGGCTGGTTCCCAGGCTCTGGAGTGAGTCAAGTGGCCGCCGGAAGTGCTGCACCTGAAGGGATGGGGTAAGTGGCATCTGAGCAGCCCTCTGCGGTGCCCAGGAGGCCACAGAGGCGGGGCAGGGCGGTCAGCAGGTGGGCTAGAGCGCGGGCGGTCAGGTGCTCCGGGAGGGGCCGGCAGAGGAGGCGTGAGTCTGACACGAGAACCACCTGTCTGATCCAGCTCCTTCTCCAGCTCTGGGGCTATGAGGGTCGCACCTGGAACCAGGCACCTCAGGGACCTCCCAGGGCCGCAGCGGGAGAAAGCGGGTGCTGGCTGCACGCAGGCTTGGGTGCAGCGTGGTTCAAACCCGACCCTCCCAGCTTTTGGGCCACGTAAACTAGTCTTTTCCCGGTGCTGGGCCTCTGTGTCCCCACTGTCCCTGGTCACGGGTTCTCATGACAGTAAATGATACAAAGTGCTCAGCGCAGGGCCTGGTGCAGAGTAAAAGCCAACAGACCCCTGTGAGCCCACTTATCACACTGTCTTCTTACTACTGCTCTGTTACACCGAGAGCAAACGAGAGCGTGTGGCTTGTGTGCTGGGGCTTCCTGTCCCAGCTCAGTCCAGCCGGCACTCCTGGGCCCTCACGCTCCAGGCCACACTCTGGTTTGAGTCTGAGGGCGGCATGCTGTCCGAGTGGGAGGGGCGCCAGCCGGGCCGGAGTCCTGCGGCGTAATCGAATTGTTACTGACTTGCCCTTGCGACTCTGGTCCGCAGACACGATAACGCGCCCAGGGGCTGAGCTGCTCCCGCCTCAGAGACCTCCGGGCACCCCAGAGGGTGACCGATCAGTCTGGGAGGTGGGGGCCCACGGCAATTATAGGATGTGTGTGCACTGGGGTCCCCGGCTCTGCCACTGACTTGCTATGTCATCTTGGCCAAATCCCTCACCCTGTCTGGGACCTGGCTGCCACTTCTCAGGCAGCTCTGTGTCTGTGATGGGGCGCGGGAAGGAAGAAGGGGCCCGACAAGGGGCTCACTGAGGCTTTCCTCCCGCCTCCCCCATTTCCTTTCCTGACCCATTCTCAGGCCTGCCTCCCAGGATCCTTCCCTCATCATAGCAGCTAACACTCGCTGCCTGCAAAGCAGATCTCGGCATTAACCCCACTTTTCAGCTGGGCAAACTGAGGCTCAGTTAAGGTGACATGCTCAAGGCCCACAGCCAGGAAGTATTAGGTCCTGTACTTGAACCCAGGTCTGTCTGACTTTTGAGCACAGACCTTTCCTACTATCCTGACCTCCTTCTACCCCATCTTCCCCTTGGCCTGGACCAGAAGTTGGGGAGACCCCCAACCCGCGATTTCCTACTTTCCCAGCTGCCTCTCTCCTCGGCGGCCCCCTCCTCAGTCCGGCCCCGGGCAATCAGTGTCTTCAGCTATGATTTGGGATTCTAATGAATGGAACGATTTGGCATTTAAATAATTATCCGCCCTCTAACTGTTAGTGCTGCTGAGTCGGGAGAAATTTCCGCATCTTATTTATGAATATGGTTTCCCCCTCGTCGGTGGAGATTTCCCACCCACCCCGCCAGCCTCCCTCTTAAATGCCTTTCAGCACGCCTTTCCCGTGGAGCCCCCCCCAAACCCCTAAGTGCCTATTAACAACTTTCCCTTCCGCCATCAGCACCCGCTCACGCCCCTTTTATCTTTACATTTCAATATCATTACAAATCCTAGTGTTATTCAAATTGCATCAATTATTCAATTTCTCCTCCCGGAGTAGAGGCGCCCATTTCCCAGTGGCTGAGCAGGATAAAGCAAAGGTCTTTCAAGAAGGGTTTGAAATTCACGGGGGACTCAGTCGTGTTCCATTAACCTGGGCTCTCTGCCTCCCACAAACCATGGAATTGATTAAAACGCACGCAGTTTCCATTTGGTTGGGGAGAAGGCCTGCTGCCGAGAAGCATGGAGGAAGGGATGGTTTGGGAGGTGAAATGCTTTGTTACCCTGTGATGTTCAGTCGCTGAGCACGGAGGGGTTCCTGGTGCGAGGACAGCAGCCGCCGTTTACCGAGCACTGTGTGCCAGACATCACTCCAAGCTCTTTGCAGAAGATCCCTCCTCCGTCCTCAAGACAATCTGATGAGGTGGTTACCATGACCCCTCCCCGCCCATTTTACAGATGAGGAAACTGAGGCTCGGGAAGGGGAAGGCTCTGGCCCAAGTCTGCACAGGCTGGAGACTGGTTTTGTCTTCAGGGTTGGCCTCTTAACCATTATACCATCAGCCACGCTGGAGGGTTTGGGTGACTCCGACGAGTAGCTAGCGAAGGTGCTGAGGGAGTGGAAAGGGAAAACATTTAACATTTCTTCCCACGGGGCCCATTTTTGAAAAAAATCATGTGAGAAATTGCTCACGTCTCATTACCAAGAAAAGCTTTCTTTAAAGTGTTTTCCTTAAGAAACGAGGGGTTTCTCAGCTACGGCCACCAGCAGTCACATGATGGCCGCGTTTCCCTCTTTGTTTGGCTGCCTTTCTCTGGCCAGAGGAGCAGCCCACTGCTCAGCCGTGCGGGGCCTCGCCCTCCGCCCGCGCCCGGGGCCTCTCAGCTCGGCTTCCTGCTTTGGCACTGCGGTGAGTACTTGTAAACCACTGGAAGCCTTTTTGAAACGAGTCCAGATAGAAGTACCTTTTAAAAGACTTTCAAGCAGCTATTATAAACCGTGCATTTTACACAAGTTCTCATCTAATCTTGGCAAAGGGTTATTCCCACTTCACAGCGGATGAAACTGAGGCCCAGAGAGGCTACGGGACTGATAGATCCTCCCTCCCCCACCTGGTGGGCGGAGTATGATGTAACCTGCAGCCCGGAAACACCTGAGCGCCTAACCATGTACCTTATATGGACTATACATTAAGCCACCAATCAGCACCTGCCAAATACCCTCAGCCAGCGGTTCTCAACCTGTGGGTTGCAACCCCGTTGGGGGTCAAACGACCCTTTCACAGGGGTCGCCTAAGACCATCGGAAAACACATATATAATTACATACTGTTTTTGTGATTAATCACTATGCTTTAATTATGTTCAATTTGTAACAATGAAATTGGGGGTCAGTCACCACAACATGAGGAACTGTATTAAAGGGTCGCGGCATTGGGAAGGTTGAGAACCACTGCCCTAAGCCCTTGCCCCTAAGTACCTGAGTGCCTAACTATGTACCTTATATGGACCATACATTAAGCCACCAATCAGCGCGCGCCGAGTACCCTAAGCCCCCATTCCTTCCCATTCCTCCCCTCAAAAGGAGTGCTCACCTCTGCACGGGTTGCTGCTCTCCCCTTGGGAGACAGCCCGGCAGGTCTTTCTCCTAATAAAGCTGTAATCCTGGTTTTCGGCTCCCGACTGGTCTTTCAGGACTGGGCCAAGGACACTGGTAAGTGGCAGAACCAGGATGGGAACTCCGTGTGGGCCCCAGCACCATCCTCTTCTCATGAGCCAGGGGTAAGGCAGTCACCTGGGCCCCTGCTCCATGTCTTGTCTGGCAGGAAGGTGTCATCCACTTGTGAGTCAGCAGAAACACGATCCCGCCACCTTGCTGTGTGACTTTCCTCTCTGGACCTCAGTTTCCCCACCGAACACTTGCGGCTGCCCTCCCAGGCCCCATGCAGCTCTGACCTGTTACCACTCCTTTCTGCCTTCTCTACCACGCACCCACCAGCATCTGGGCCTGTTGGCACCCGAGTCCCAGCTGCCCCTCCCTGAGCAGGTGCAGAGCCCAGGGAGTTGTGCTACTCGTTCCCAAGGTCTCCTGATTCTGCAGCCTCGGAGACAGGGCTGTGACAACACCTCCCGCGCCAGCCAGCTGCGTGCTTCATGATCCTGGGTCCCGTCAGGTAGCGCCTCCTGACAAGACAGGGCCTCCACGGCTGGGCACCGAGGAGAGGTGAGCATGGCAGAGGCTTGGTTCTGGGTCTTGGGTCCCAGACCCCAGGCTGGTCTAGGGAGGACGGAACTCAAAGCAGACAAGTGGCTGTGTGGAGACAGGTGAGGAGAGGCTTTGGAAACGGGCAGAGAGCAGCTCCCCAGGCAAAAGCAACCTCATTTACTGAGCACCTACTGAGTGCACGACCTCCCACCAGAGGCTGCAAACTGGTCAGATTCATGTCACACGCGTGGTTTCTCTGACCAACCTGCGTTTTTAAAGGGCTTGATTAGTTTCTAACACAAACAGGGAAATCCCACATAAAATCAGGGTTTAGGGTTCCCTGAGAAGTTAGACTCACGTGGTACCGAGCCCCTTTTCATACAGGCCTGCTGGGTGCGGCTGCCCCTTCAGTGGAGCTGGGATTGCCCAAACCTCACAGTCCCCCCAGCCCTCCTGCCCCTTCCTGTTGCCTGCCTGGCTCTGTGAGCACCTGAATGCCTACTCCCCCATCACCCTGAATGCCGCTGGGTGGGTGTCATAGATGAAGAAACTGGAGGCATCTAGGTTGCACCCATCACACCAAATCCTACAACGGGTAAGCACTGGGGTCAGGACTGAACCCCAAGTCTCAGCCCCCCAAGTCCCTATTGTTTCCACTGCCGCACACCCTCTCCCACCAGAGGAGGCAGGACAGGCAGCCTCCCTTCACAGCGGTCTCTCCGAAGGCCCGGTGCTCCTACTGCAAAGTGAGCGGCCTCTGAAGTCCCTTTCAGCTCGGAGGAGGGCGTGAAAGTGAATGTGCCTCCCTGGGGTTGGAACCAGGAATCCGGCCAATCATCATGCAGGTCAGTGCTACTGAGTGCTCAGCTCTGTGCTGGGGCATTAAACACACGTCTCACTGAACCCCCCAGCTTTGCAGGAGGTAGGTTGTACCATGAGCCCATTTAACAGGTTAAGAGGTTGAGGCTCTCCCATCAGCCACTCTCCATGATTCAGTGCCTCTGGCTCCCTTTTAGCTTTTTGATGGTGTCCTGCCCCCCTTCCTACCGCAGGGCCTTGGCTCACGCTGTCCCCTCTGCCGGCATGTTTCACACCTCCCCATGCAAGCCTCCCTCACCCTCAGGTCCTCCCTGGCTCTCTGAACGGAGCCTGGCTCTCCCTGCTGTTGTCTCCTAGAGCGCCCGCACACTTCCTGGTATGATAATGACAGCAACGCCAGCTCAGACTTACTGAGCACTTTGCCCAAGCCAGGCACCGTTCCAAGCACTTTAATTACATTAGCTCACTTACTCCTCTCACGGCCCTCTGTTGCTGCATGGTTATCGCCCTCAACCCACAGATCCGGACACTGAGGCACAGAGAGACTGAGTAACCGCCCAAGGCCACACAGCAAGTGTTGAATGTTTTTACCTCAGGTTGTGTGCAGCGCTGACTGACGCCTGCAGGGACTGTCAGGGGAAACTTCTTAATAAATAGTTAAATGAATGAACTCCGGGATTGTGGCTCCAAATTCCACGTCCATAACCACGAGGGTATATAACTGTCACCTCCCGCCAGACGGTCTCACCACTGGAGCTGCGCCAGCTCCCATCCGCCTCCCAGGGCAGTGCTGAGCTCGCCAGGCTGCCCCCTCCACCCCACCGGCCTCGGCCGGGTTCAGCACCGCGGACAGCGCACCACACCTCAGAGGCGGCTGCCTCCCTCGGCCCAGCCAAGCCCGGGGCTCCGGACTGGCCTCTGGGAAATTCCCCAGGAGACCCCCGCCCTCCTCGGTCCCTCCTTGCTCACCGCCCTCTCCCTCGCCAGTTTACTGCCAATGACATTCAGATAAATGGCTGCTGTCAGCCAGGCCGGTCCCTCGGAAAGGCGTGTCGGGTGATGTATGACACCATCTTCTGGAACCACAGGACTCGCTGCTCAGGAGCTCCGAGGGGGCGCCCCCCACCCCCGCCAGCCTCCGACCCCGGGCCACAGCTGGGCTTTGGGGTCCCCCTCCTATCCAGCCTGGGGATGAGCCCCCCGTCAGACACAATTACTAGGGTCTTTAATCACACGCTGTTAGCCTGGCCCACTCCCCGACTCTCTGGGCTGCTACGCTGCTGGCTCTAAGGAGCCCTCCTGGACTATTCCGCATGCAGGGGGCCTCGTCGGCAGTGGCACCAGGCTTGTCGTCTGTAACATGGATGAACCACAAGCTCACCTTTACATGGTATGTGCAAACGCTTCACCTGCAGTAGGACCCCTGCCATCGTACTTAACGCTGCGGCCAGAGTGCTCGCCTGCCTGCAGCCCAAGGCCACATGTAGCATCAAAAGTGACTGGCGCCAGCCGACGGGGAACAGAGTCTGTTAGAGTCACTCACCCACCAGCTTCACATGGGGTCCTTGCAAAGCCCCCAGAGGCAGTTACCATGGCCCTTCCACAGGCAGGTAGACTGAGGCCCAGAGAGCTCCACAAACTTGCCCACAGACACTCAGGGCTGGGGTTTGAATCCAGGAGACAGAAGGTGAGCCCCTGCTCCTGCCTCCACGCAGGCTGCCCACCCGCCCGCCACGCTTGGGTGAAGATGCAGTGGGAACTAGGGGGCAGGGAGGTCTCTCTCTTCTCGGCCTGGACGCCAACACCACCAGCCCCTCTTTGGAGCGTGAGCGGGATCCCCGGGCCTCCAGCTGTTTCTCTCCCTCCAGCTCCTCTGGGGGAATCCAGGCCTTTGTTACTTCCTGGTCCCGAACTGGGGAGGGATCTGCCCCCTCACCCCTCAGGTACCCCCGTCACCCCTTCCTAGAGGGGGGATGAGAAGAGGCACCAGCACAGCCTCAAACCTGGCGGGTGAGAACAAGGACCCACCAGGCTGGCAGGCAAACAGAGACAAAGCCCCGCAGACCGAGCGTCCCCCGTGCGCCCGCGGGGGCCAAAGGAAAGGAGGAAGTGCAAACGCTTCGGAAGGCTCTCAGAGCTCACGTGCGCATTCGTCAGCTCGGCTGCCAACAACATGCCACGAACCAAGGCCATTTCTGGCTTAAACAACAGATGCTCATTTTCTCACTCGTCTGGAGGCTGGGTCCAAGGCCACGGTGCCCGCGTGGCCAGGCGCTGCTGGGAGGCCTCTTTCTGACTCGTAAATGGCCTTTCTCGTTGCACCCTCACGAGTAGAGAGAGCAAGCTTGGTGTCTCTTCTTTTTAAAAAATGTGTGTGTGTATGTGTGTGTGTGTGTGTGTGTGTGTGTGTGTGTGTATTGATTTCAAAAAGGAAGGGAGATGGAGAGAGAGACAAACATCAATGATGAGAGAGAATCATCCATCAGCTACCTCCTACATGCCACACACAGCTGCCTCCTGCCCACCCCGCACTGGGGTTTGAGCCCGAAACCCGGGCATGTGCCCTGACTGGGAATCGAACCCTGACCGCCTGGTTCATAGGTCAATGCTCAACCACTGAGCCACGCTGGCTGGGCCGGTGTCTCTTCTTATAAGAGCATTAATCGCATCATGAGGGCTTCGTCCTCAAATGGCATCACAGTGGGAATTAGGGCTTTGACACAGGAACCTGGCCGGGAGGGGGCGCGATGCAGTCAATAGTACCTGGGAGACAGGACGTTCGAGTGGGGAACTGGGTGGCTGGCTGGCACCCTGGGCTCAGGCTGACTCAGCAAAGTCGTGCGTGTGGAGCCCCAGATGGGGACGGGGCACCTCTGGGCACTGAGGTGGCAGAGAACACGACAGACGAGGTTCCCGCCCTCAGTGGGAGGAGAGGACAACATACAAACGTGGAAGGGCCAGCGCGGTGCGCAGAGGAAAAGCACTGACTGTCTGGCGCGGCCGCTCCCTGTGCCGGGTTCGTCTGCTCACGCTCCACAGCAAAACACAGCAGGCCGCTGGCTTAAACAACAGGATTATTTTCTCTCACAGCTCAGGGAGCTAGAGTTCAAGTTGGCAGGTTTGTGTTTTGGAGCCTCGCTCTTCGGCGCGTGGACAGCAGTGTCCTCCCTGTGTCTGCACATGGGCTCCCTGGGCGTGTCTGTGTCTCAGTCACGCCTACAAGGACACCGCCATTGGAGTAGGTCCCATCACACAACGCATTTCCCCACGACTATCTCCAACACAGTCACGTGCCGAGGTACCGGGGCGAGGACGCCAACACATGGATTTGACAGGATGACACAGTTCAGCCCATAACGGTGCCACCCCCGTGTCCTCTCACCCTTACCGGCTGGTACACACTCGTCCAGCCTCTCGCTACCAGCACCCACGTTCCTCTGCCCGAGGGCCCCTCTGAAGCCGGCAGTGCCCCCTGCAGGCCCAGCTGGAGGTGCTGAGGAGCCCAGGCCCCCGGAGCAGCCCCAGTGGAAGCTGATCTGGAAATACCCCGCTCCCGGCATCTGGGGCTGATGTGTTCCCTTTGCTGCCTGCGCCTCCCTGCCTCAGTCCCACCCTCCTGGTGTGAGCGTCATCCCCAAAACCAGCGCTGCTGGCGGACTTGCACTCAAACCCTGCCTCAGGGCTGCCTCTGGGAACCAGCCGGGGGAGCGGACGACTTCTCCCCAGTGCAGCGGGGAGAGGGTGAGGGCGGAAGCCACCCCGGAAAGGGCAGGCCGTGTGAACGGGCCGGTCATGCAGCCATAGCCGGAGTCCCACTAACCAGAGGCTTCCTCTTCCCGGGCATCGTGCCCGGCACTCTGCCGTTTCCCCATCTGAGGCCTTCCCAGCAGCTCCGTGGGGAGCGGGCACCACTCTCAGCCCTGCTTTCAGGTGGGAAAATGGGCACAGAGAAGCTGAGTCACTTCCCTGAGGATGCAGAGCCAGGCTTCAGTCACTGTCCTACCCACTTCGCTGTGGACCTCCGACGCCCTTAGTCCCACCTTCCCCAGGTGGCAGCTGCCCAGGCCCCTGGTGCTCTCTGGGGCCCGTGACAACTCCCGCCCTCTGCACCCCCTCCCCGCACGCCGAGGCCCGTTATCTGTTTTGCACACGGCCTGCGCCCGTCAGGGTAATGGACTGTGCTTGTCCTAGCGGAGGTGGCCTCTGGCAGGGATGATGTATGAGGCGCTATTGTTTGATATGAATGCATTAGGCGACATTCCCGATAAAGACTTTACCAGCAGAGCCCCACTCGCTGGCAGCAGCCGGGGGAGGAAGGGGACGGAGGCGGAGCCTGGAGGCCGAACCAGCCACTTCCAGGGAGGCCGAGACCCGGTCCCTCTCGCTTTCAAACTTCTGGGTCCTGAGCCCCACGTCTCGCACCCTCACAAGCAGCAGAGTGTGGACCGTGGCTCTCACACCTCGGAAAGTACCAGAAACGGCTGGGGAGCTGAAACAGCAGAGTTGGGGTCCCAACCGGGTTCATTAAAACAATCTCCAGGGGGAGGCCTGGGATCCTGCCTTTTCAAACCAGGTCCCTCCAGCCCCCGGCCAGCAGGCAGTGACAGCCTGTGTGCCTGACTCGGTAGAGCTACTCCTAGTGTCTTCCCTCGTCTACTGAGCTCAATCACCTTCAAGTATCTTCAAACCAGAACGGCAAAACGCTGGTAAGGTTGAGGTTGGATGAGGGGCTCATGGGAGTTCATGAGTCTAGTCTTTCCACATGTTAACGTTTCCATAATAAAAAGGAAAAAATCCTCCAAAAATAATAACCCTGCAGTTAAGGTTACTGAGGCTCCACTCGGAGATGAGCCTGCAGAGCCAGAGCGGCTGAGGAAGCGGCCTGACTCCCCAGCAAACTCCTCGCTGGCTCTCGGGGACGGGCTTTCTCTCAGTTGAGCCGCCTCAAAAAGCCATTCACCTACACATCGCGGCGCTTCCCCACCCCGTGCCTCTGGATCCGCAGCCAAGATGACCGTCCATGTGCCCTACCCATCTTTCAGTCAAGAGTCATTCGCCAAACCCGCTGCTGCCAGCGAGTGTATGGCACTGCTGTGGCGAGCCTGGCACCACGGTGGCGAGCCTGGCACTGCTGGGGGCGGGGCTTCAGCAGGAAGCAGGCAGCATCTGTGCTCAGGGAGCAACTTCCCAAATGCCACCTCCCCCAGAAAGCCCACCTCCCAGTGAGGCCGCCGGACTCTCCCAGGACGCCTGCCACCACTGGTGCCCAGTTCAGCTTTTCACACCTGCCTCCCCGCCGCACAGTGAGCACCTGCGTCTCACTCCCCTCGTGTTCCCCGAGCCTGATGGGGGCATACAGTAGGTGCTCAGGAAATGGCCTGTTGAATTGAATGACTGCATGGGTGAGGGTGACTGTACTGGTCCTGTATACAGTAGGTGCTCAATACTGGGTGGCCCTGCTGATTGGGGTCAGGAGCTGGAGAGGAGGTCCTGGTTCCTACATTTGGGTTCTTACACGCTCACACACAGACACTCATATACACCCGCGCGCATGTGCCTTGACACACTTATTCACACATAATGCTTACACACATATACATGTATGCACACACACATGCAGCACCCTTTCTTGACCAGATGTAGGGTGAGACAAGGAGGCAGAAGGGGAGTCGGGGTACCTGGTTTGGGTCCTGGCTCAAATATCTCAGCCCCTCAGTTTCTCCATCTGTAAATTGGGATGACAGGAACTACCCTCACAACGACATAGTGAAGATGAGATGAAATGCAATGAGATAATTTATGGCCCTTGCTTCCTCTCCCCGCCCTGCTGGCTCTGGGACTCCCGGCTTGGTGTGGGGGAGGGAGGCAGCACGGAGAAGCCGGTGAAGCTGGCTCTGGGGCACAGACTCTGGCTTGGGCCTCTCCCCGTGTCCTCTTAGCCACTTGGTCCTGTCCTCACTTTCCTCCACCCCAGGAGGTGCCCCGCCCCTACTCCTCCAACTTGCAGAGCTTGTCCTTCCCACGCCCACATCTCTTAACGCCCGGACCCACCATCTAAGGAAAGAATCCCGTGTCCCATGTGTCATGAACACAAACACATTTCGCAGAGGCTTCTAAGCACAGTGATGCTAACGTCAGGGTTTCGGGCATGGCTGGGACCAGCTTCTGCCCGCCCGCCCACCCCAAGCCCACGGTGAATTCGGCAGGAAACAGCCTGCGTCGTGGTGGTTCCAGATGTGATTGTTAGAGCTAATTTATGCTCCGTTTACACAGGCTCCAGATGTCACGGCTCCTCTGTGGATGTATCCACAAGCCAGGGGAGGCCGGGGAAGGGCTGGGGGCCGAGGCTGCAGCGTCCCCTCTGCCCCCTCGCCTGTCTCCTTTTCCTAGCCCAGCTCTGAGGACATCATTCCAATATGTTCCCCTGCCCCCAACTCCTCACACCCTCGCCTGCCCTGCTGAGCCCAGCCCTATGCCTCAAGGCTTCTACCACAAGTTCTGGTCATAGACTGCAAGCTCCGTGCGCCCAGGAGCCCCGTGCCTGGGCCAGATCCATGGACAACGGGGTGCTCAGTAAAGTAATGGTGGCAGGCAATGTGATTGGCTGCCGTGGGTAGAACCGTGTCCCCCTCCGAGAGGTAGGCTGGAGTCCTAACCTCAGTGCCTGTGGATGTGACGGTACTTGGAAAAGGGGTCTCTGCAGATGCCATCACGTTAAGATGCGCCCGTACTGGACCAGAATGGGCGCTGATCCAGCGGCCGGTGTCCTCATAGGCGGAGGGAGATTTGGACACAGACTCGGAGAGGAGACGCCCTGTGATGACAGGCAGAGGGAGCGACGCCAGTGTCTGCACACGGGGGACGCCAGTCTAGAGCAGCCCGCAGACACGGCAGGAAGGCGTGCAATGGCTTCGACCTCAGGACCTCACACAGGCACCGGCAATGTTCACCCCTCGATCTGACTTCTGGCCTCTGGGACTGGGAGACAATACATTCCTGCTGTTTACAGTCACCCACTTCGGCGGCATCCTTACGGCAGCCCTAGGCACTCCTGCTGTGGCAATGAGGGTGAGCTGGCCAGTTGGATGAAGCTTCTTCCTTTGAGACCCCAAGTCCTCTTCCCCAGGCCTCTGCCCAGAGGACTGCCCAGCCCCTCCCCCCAACCCCACCCCCCGCCAGGCTGTCCCCTCCCTCCGTTCTCCAGCAGCAACCAGGGAAATCTTCCCAACTCCACTTGGTGCCTCACTCCACTCCACCTCCCACTATCGCCTCAGCCCCTGCAATCGCTGTGGCCGCCGTCCCTGCGAAGAGCTCCCAGCCCCACCTCCCAGGCCTCTCTGGGGCAGCAGACGCTGCCCTGACTTCCGCCCTCGAGGCTGGGATGCCTTCTCCTCTCCGCCCGCCCTCTGAACGTGCTCCGTTTTCTGCGTGTGCAGCTTCTTGATGCAGGTGTTTGCCAGGGCTCTGTCCTTCTCCGGCCTCGCTTCTCCTCCCAGACGTGGAGGAGGTAAGGACAGTGGTCGTGAGGGTGATGGTGGTAGGAACGATGGTGGTCATGAGGGTGATGGTGGTGGTGGGGCTGATGATGGTAATGATGGTGTTGATGATAGTGGGAGTGACAGTGGTGATGGTGATGATGATGGTGGTGATGATGGAGGTGATGATGGAAGGAATGATGGTGGTTATGGATGTGACGATAGTGATGATGATGGTGGTGATGATGGTGGTGATATGGTGATGATGATGGTGGTGATATGGTGATGATGATGATGGTGGTGGTGGTGGTTATGGATGTGATGATGGTGATGATGATGGTGGTGGTGATATGGTGATGATGGAGGGAATGATGGTGGTTATGATGGGAATGATGGTGGTTATGGATGTGATGATGGTGATGATATGGTGATGATGATGGTGGTGATATGGTGATGATGATGGTGATGATGGAGGGAATGATAGTGGTTATGATGGGAATGACGGTGGTTATGAATGTGATGATGGTGATGATGATGGTGGTGATATGGTGATGATGATGGTGGTGGTGGTGGTGATATGGTGGTGATGGTGGTGATAGTGGTGATATGGTGATGATGGGGGGAATGATGGTGGTTAGAAGAGTGAGGCTGCACCCAAGCACCCTCCTGCAGCTTGGATGGGAATGATGGTGGTTATGGATATGATGATGGTGATGATAATGGTGATGATGATGGTGGTGATATGGTGATGATGGAGGGAATGATGGTGGTTATGATGGGAATGACGGTGGTTATGAATGTGATGATGGTGATGATGAAGGCGGTGATATGGTGATGATGGTGGTGGTGGTGGTTA
>NW_005871979.1:91427-93566 GCF_000147115.1 Myotis lucifugus
TCGTCTTAAGCGAAATACAGCAAGGGCAGCAAGTAGGGGGGCGGGACGCGCCTTAACCCTGGCAGTAACCCACGGTCGGGGGGTAAAGGTTATGTATTTAATGAAGGCCATGATAAACGTGTGAATAACAAGGTGAGATAGTGATGATGACGGTGCGGATGGGTTGGGGGTGAGGGTTACGGTTTATTGGTGCTGTTAAGAGATCCTCTCAACACAGGAAGTGTGCGAGGCCAGGCTACGCTGAAGCCTCAGATGTCCCCATTCCTTGCACTGCACCCACTGTGTTCCTGCATTTCCAGTTCTCCTTCCTCACCTTCCCACTCCTTCTTTCACACACACCTCTGTGCATAGACACGGTCCCAGTTTCCTAGGTCTCTCGTATAAAGTACCACGAACTCAGAGGCTTAAAACAAACAACAGAAATGGATTCGCTCCCAGTCCTGGAGGTCAGAAGCCCACAGTCATGAAGTCAGCAGAGCCACCTCCTTCTGAGACACTGGCAGGGGGGACCCGTCCTTGCTTCTCGGGCTTCTGCTGGTGGCCGGCAGTCCAGGGCACTCCTTGGCTGGCAGCGGCCTCCCTCCACGCCACCTCTGTTCTCACAGGTGTCTTTTCTCCTCTTCTTAAAGGACACATGGGTGGATTAGGGCCACCCTAATGGCCTCATCTGACCTTGGCCACTTCCGCAAAGGCTCTACTTCCCAATAGATCATATTAACAGGTCCCTGGGGCTAGGACTTCACATATCTTTTTTTGGGGGGTGGGGTGGGGGAGGAGACACGATTCACACACACACACACACACACACACACACACACCTTTTCCTCTGCTCTGAGGCTTAGATCATCTCATACCCCGTTCCTTGCACGATGAGACGTTGCCTCTGGTGACCTGTTCCTCTCTGCATTCTTTCCTTCTTCACCTTTAAAGCATCTGTTAATAAGCTTTACTCTCTGCCAACTCTGACCTGGGGAACTGGAGGCAGCGACGAAGGTGCCGCGCACAGTCCCTGTCTTCAAGGAGCTCGCCGCCCAGAAGAGAGCGTGAGGCTGCACCCAAGCTCCCTCCTGCGGCTTGGACGAGGCTCAGGGGCTGTGGGCACACTGGGTGCAGCCGAACCAGCGTGTCCTGTCCTCGGTGCCCCTCTTCACCACCCAGGACAGCTCTCCTGCCCACCTCCACGACTCGGTGCCCCGCCCCGGGGTGGGTCTGTCCCAGCGGCCAGCGAGGCTCCTGCAGGCTGCGCCCCTCCCACACAGGCACAGGCACAGGCACAGGCACAGGCACAGCTCTCTGCCTCCCGCCGCTCCCTCTGTGCATCTCTCCTTAAAGGACTGAGGATTCCGCAGCCTGTCTCTGGGCTCCGCACGGAAAGGGCTAAATGATATGCTGACACCTTAATTAAGGCCCATTGTCACGCAGCGTGGGGACCTTGTCTGAGTGATCCTGGGAGAATGGGCGCTAACAGGCCCGTCAGAGCCTTTGATTCCTCCTGGCAGATTAGAAAATGACACGAAGGTGGCTTAGGCAGCTCCTGAGTGACCTGTGAAGCATCCCCCCCCCCCCCCCCCAGATACCTGTGTGGTTGTCACAGGCGAGGGGCCCAGCCGCCCTGATCTCAGGGCCGGGGGGCAGGGTCTGCTGTGGCTTCACAACCCTCCCCCAACCCCCCCGGCTCCCACCACAGGCCTCCAGGCTGAAGTAAATGTTCGCTACTATTTACCGAGTCCCCCTCTGAGGCAGGCACTGCACAGGGGACCCTGACACAGAGCCTCCGGCCCCCCAGCCGGGACAACCATCTGCCCCACTCAGCAGATGAGGAAATGCAGGCTCTGAGAGCCCAAGTCACCTGCCTGTGACGGGCGGAGCAGGTAGTCGACTCCCAGCCCAGACCTGGCCGCTGTACAGACGGCGACTGGAGATCCAGAGGGTGGGTCTGCCACGGCCACTCGGCCACGGCAGCAGAGGGGGGCTGGGACCCAGACCTTCACTCCCATTCTGTGACTTTTCCCACAAGGGCAGCAAATTTGCAAAAGTGCATGTGTGGGGGATGTTGACATTAATAATAACCAGTGACAGCCGTGACCTGTCATTGAGGTTGACAGAGCATGGCTCCGGGTCTCCGCAGCCCCCTGGGGA
>NW_005871979.1:95263-135886 GCF_000147115.1 Myotis lucifugus
CATATGTCCACGCCAAGCATCGTTCACAGCAGCCCCATGTGGAAGCGGGTCCCATGTCCATCACCCGAATAGTAACGTTCCACACACCGGAATATTGTTCAGCGGGGAAAGGGGCCGAGCACAGACACATGCCGGGTGGGCTAATGCCACAGCAGCCAACACAACAGGCCACTAGTGGGACTCCCTTCGTATGAGATGCTCAGAGTAGACAAATCCGCGCGGCAGGAAGGTCCGTGGCTGCAGGGACTGTGCGCACGTGTGAGCTGATGAGAAGTTTCCTTTTTGGGGAAAATGATGAAAATGCTCTAAGATTGCGGTGCTGGTTGCAAAACTCCGCGAATTACTAAAAACCATGGAAGGAGGCACTTTAAATGTGTGCATTATACGGCATGTGAATGATATCTCGCTAAAGTTGTAGCAAAACCCCCAAACCCGTGTGCACTGGCGAGCAAGCCTCTGTGAGCCACTCTGCGCCTGTTTGAGGGGGCGCCCAGCGGGGCCCAGGCCCTCAGGGGCCCCATGGAGCACAGCCGGGAAGTCACACAGGGAGCCAACAGCCGCCAGAGACCAATCCTGAACCTCGCCTGCTGTTCACGATTCATTCCAGGTCCCAGGCTCTGCCTGGAGCTGGGGTCTCCGTGGGGAGCAAGAAACGTGCCCCACCTCCAGGAAGCCACCGGCGGGTGAGGGGGGGGGGGCTGGCGGGGAGGTAGAAATGACAGCCCAGTGTGACATTGCTGTGAGCAGGGCCACACGGAGAGGAAGGGCCCTGACCCAGCTCAGGAGCTAAGGAATAAAGCCACTCGGGCCGACAACTATTCCAGGCTGAGGGAGCAGCAGGCTCGGGAGAGTGTGGCACAGTCAGAGGGAAATGGGAGGGCGGGGGAGGAAGGGGTTTGGACGACCCCCTGGCTCTGTGAAGAGGGGGTTGGGAAGGGACGAGAGGGAGCAGCCACAGGCCCACAGGGCCAGTCCCGGCCTCTCAGTACCTGCTTCCCAGAGGCAGAGCCCACTCCAGCCCCGGCCCTGCCCTGTGGCCTTTCACAGGGAGGCGACAAAGGGCCCTGTGAGCCCTGATCACAGCAGAGGACGGAGAGGCGAGACTGATTCGGACTGAGCCACCTCTGGGCTGTCGGAGGCTGCATCTAGAAGCCCCTAAGCTTCCGTGACAGGGGACCGTGTCGGGCAGGGTAAATATTTACGCTCCCCCTGAAAAGCCAGGCCCGTTTTTCACGCAGGATTTTAACAATATAGATCACAGCGCGAGAGACGTAAATAGAGGGAAATGAAAGCATGGTGGCCACGGCGCTGGGCCCTGAATTATGGATACGAACCTGTCCCCAACTTCCTGTTTTTAATTAAAAAGCCCTTCTCAGTAATTCCATTAAGAGGCGGCTGTGGTTTGAGAGTCTCTAACTCGTTCCCTTTAAATTATGAAATGTTCCGTCGGCCCCTCTGGTTTCAGGGGCTGAGGAACGGGAGTCGGGGATTCAGGAGGCCAGGTCAGGTCGCAGGGTCTCTGGGCCCTAAGCCCCTTCCTGCCACCCATTTCTCCCCTGCCCCACGCTTCAGCCGGACCGGCCACTGCGCACCTACTGTGTGCCGGGGCTTCCAGCTCCATCACCACCCTCCACACCAGCGTGAGTCTCAGAGAGGGAAAGGGCCAGGCCTGACGTCGCACAGCAAGTCCGTGCAGATCTGGAACTCAGACCCGCTGGCTCCATGTCTTCTGCCTTTGGCGCCTCCACCAAGAATGGAGGCCTGGAGTCCTCATCCCCTCCACTGGAACGGAACACCGGGGCCCGGGTCAGCGCAGACCTGGACCCGGGAAGAGGGGTCTCCGAGCACCTGTTCTGTGGGGACCCCAGGCCAGGGGCGGGGTTCAGAGCTGAGAGGCACACTGCCTGCCTCTGCAGCTCCCTCCTCCTGAGGCCTCCCCTGCCTGCACCAGCCAGCACTCCTCCTTCCACTGTAGTCCTCCTTCCACCTGCCACCCAGACCTGCATGGCATACCCACCCCTCCTCCCGCCCATATACTGTCCCATCCATCCGGGGGACATACCCAATGCGTCTCAGGCCATCACTACTGTCACCCTCCACGCCTCCCTCACGGAACTCTCCCAGCACCTCTGCCAGGTGAGGTCTACCGCCTCCACCTGCAGGTGGAGGAGCTGGGCTCTGAGATGTTTAAACTGCCCACGGGCCGGGGACTAATAAGCTCGCTGTGCCTGCCGGGGCGGGACAGCCACTGCGGTGGGGAACTTGGGCCGGGAGAGAGAGACCATCCACATCCTGCCGTGCGGGCGGTCTCCCCCTTCTCCCTCTCCCGCCTCCGCCACGGCAAGCTCACCAGCCGCGCTCCCCTCGCTCTGTCTCTTGTCCCCAGAGCGGTGCAGGGAGAGGGAGCCCCCACACAGGGCGCCCATGGTGCCCCCTGGAGCACAGGCTCCCCATTGTCTGGGGAGCTGCAGGTGGGCCCGCCACGGGCCGGCTGTCACCATTGTGCTCCACAGCGGCCCTTTGTCTCCCACAGGCTCTTCCTCTTCGGCGCCCAGCCCTCCCCGCCCAGCCCTCCCCGCCCGGCTCTCCCCGCCCGGCCCTCCCCGCCCGGCCCTCCCCCCTCCCCGCCCGGCCCTCCCCGCCCAGCCCCAGTGATTTGCACTCAGGACGGGAGAGAGACTGGGGGCGAGTGGAGAGAGCTCGGGTAGTGAGTCCAGAGACCCCAAAACATCTCCCCGCCGAGCCTCAGTTTCCCCATCTGTAAAAGGGAGGGTCGCCCCTGCCAGGCCTCATCTGCACTGGAGACCACGGTAGGGGATTTAGGGGCTGTTCTGGGTACAGATTCGGTCCTGACTCTGTTGGCCTCTTGCTGTGTGGTCCTGAGCAAGTCACCTGCCCTCTCTGACCCTGTTTCCACACCTGCAAAGTCAGAAGAAAAGAAAAGAAAAGCCTGCCTCAAGGAGATGTGCTTGACACAGGGCCGTGCGGAGAGACGGAGCCGCCTTTCCCATCATCCCCGTGGTGACAGCAACAGCCTCTGAAACTCAGGGCCACTCGGCTCCTGCTGCTTCTGCCGCCTTCCAGGTCCTCAGGCCCCTTCCCAGCTCATCTCAGGTCTCAGCCCAGAGACCAAGGTCACACAGTGAGGGGCCCTCAGTCAGGCTCACAGATCCTGTCCCCGGTTCCTTCTCCTCCAACACTGCCCCTCTCAGGGGAAGCACCGCCGGCACCCTGAGTTACCCAACAGGTCCTAAGACACAGAGAGATGGTGGCACACAGACACGCACAGGCCTCCCAGACGGTGACACAGGACATAGACAGTGTCACACGGACACGCACAGGCCACCCAGACGGTGACACAGGACATAGACAGTGTCACCAGACACGCACAGGCCACCCAGATGGTGACACAGGACATAGACAGTGTCACCAGACACGCACAGGCCACCCAGATGGTGACACAGGACATAGACAGTGTCACACAGATGGTGACACAGGACACAGACAGTGTCACACGGACACGCACAGGCCACCCAGACGGTGACACAGGACATAGACAGTGTCACCCAGACACGCACAGGCCACCCAGACGGTGACACAGGACATAGACAGTGTCACCAGACACGCACAGGACACCCAGACGGTGACACAGGACATAGACAGTGTCACCAGACACGCACAGGACACCCAGACAGTGACACAGGACATAGACAGTGTCACACAGACGGTGTCATAGGACACAGACAGTGTCACACGGACACGCACAGGACACCCAGACGGTGACACAGGACATAGACAGTGTCACCAGACATGCACAGGCCACCCAGACGGTGACACAGGACATAGACAGTGTCACCAGACACGCACAGGCCACCCAGACGGTGACACAGGACATAGACAGTGTCACCAGACACGCACAGGACACCCAGACGGTGACACAGGACATAGACAGTGTCACACAGACACGCACAGGCCACACAGACGGTGACACAGGACATAGACAGTGTCACCAGACACGCACAGGCCTCCCAGACGGTGACACAGGACATAGACAGTGTCACACAGACGGTGTCATAGGACACAGACAGTGTCACACGGACACGCACAGGCCACCCAGAATGTGTCATGAGACACCGGTAGGTGGTTTCACACAAACAGCTCCGAGTCACACAGCCGTGTCCTAGAGTCGTGGGTAAACACAGTGGAACTGGGGTCATGTCTCCCCAACAGACACTGTGACCATGGCATCGGCTGGCATAGCATGTCCCTTCCCGTAGCGGAGGAACCTACCCAGGCCAAGGGCCACGCCTCCGGGAGCTCGTGCCCGTCCTGTGCACAGTCTGAAAGCCAGAATCCCAGAGTCCCCTCCTCCAACCGCCTTCGTCCACTTCCAAGGCTGGAGGGCCCCTTCCCAAAGTCCATCTGAGGTCCATCCTCCCAGGAGAAACCCGCCACCCATGTGAGCACCCCCAGGTCCCAGGGCGTGGCTGAGGGGTGGCCACAGAGGGAGCCGGTGTGGACTGAGCTTGGCCTGGCGGGCTGGTGTCCAGTGTGTGTGCGTGGGGCCCGTCCCGTCTGGTCACAGCCCGTGTGAGAGGAGAAGCCCTGGGGGCTGGTGCAGGGACTCTCCAGCCTCCGATCCCATCAGGCGCCTGGCAACCCCACCTGCCCCAGGGCCCCTGCAAGAGGGAGCCGGCCGAGGGCTCAGGCTCACACACCAGCTGGCGCCTCAGAGGCTCTGTCAGGCCTGGGTTCAGATCCTGCCTGATACCGGCTGCGTGACCGCTGGAAAGCTATCGAGACCCGGAGCCTCAGTTTCCACTGTTTTGAAACGAGATAAAACTGCTTCCTCGGATGTTGCGGGGTCAGATCTAATCCTGGCTGGGAATCAATCCTCCCCGTACCCCAAGGCCACACAGATGCCCTTAGCTCGCCCTGGGGAAGTGTTCATCGAATGGTTTTTAACACAATCTAAAAAGTGGGACGGAAGGAAGCCAGATGTCTCAGCCAGCTCCCAGCTCCTGAACGCCCTCCCCCACGCCCAGCCCTTCCTGGGCGGGGCCTGCTCCCAGCCCCTCCCCAAGCAGCAGGAGGCCCAGACACATGTTCCGAGGGGGCATTATCTGTGCTCAGTTGACTGTAAACGTTTAAGCGGAATTGACTGTGTACTCAGCCACTTTCAAACACAACTAATCTTCATCGGGGCGACGGGAAGTGAAATATGTTATTGTCGGCAGCAGTAAATTACCCGTGCCAGAGCCGGCTCGTGAGGCATTACAGGCCGTGGCCAGCGCACTCCTTCACGGGGCCGCCACCCGTCCGCAATCCATTACAGCAAACAGCCCTGGTCACCTCCTTGCCAGCCCGGGGCGGGGACCAGCTGCCAGCTGCCCAGGCCTGGCCCCGCCCACCCTGTGCCGACCAGGAGAAGCGGACCGAGGGGGCAGGGCCTGGCTTTGTTCGTGCCCCGCCTCCCAGACGCCTGGGCAAGAGACATGAGAAGACCCTTGCCCAGTGGGTTCTTGGAGTGGACCACCAGATGATGGGAGGTCGAGGTCTAGCCAGGGAATGGGACTTGGTTCAAGGCCTCTGAGCCTCAGTTTCTGCATCTGTAAATGAGGTTCATTCACTGTTTGCAAATCTCTTTAACATCTGGCTTAAGAGAAGACAGCTGGATTCTCACACCTGCTTCTGCATTCGATCTGTTGCCACATGTTTTGGTTGAAGTAGATGCAGAAGATACGGCCTCACACAAATATGTGCCTGGAAAAGGGAAGAGGATTCTAGTCGCCTTCTCAGGTCACTACAGACCTTCTTCTGTGACACGGACCCAAACCTCACAGGCGGTGGTTGGCTGTTAGCTGCAGTGTGGCGCCTGAAACCATGTCACTTCGCTTTCATACTCTGTTCACTTAAACCCATCCGTCTAGCCCAGCGGGAGCAGCTCACTTGGCTGAGTGTTGCCTGTGCACCGAAAGCTTGCGGTTGCCAGGTCGGTTCCCGGTCAGGGCACCTACTGGGCTGTGAGTTCGATCCTCGTTGGGGCATGTATGGAAGGCAACTGATCCGTGTTTCTCTCCCCCCCTCCTCCCCCGTCCTCTCTCTAAGCGTGTCCTCAGGTGAGGATTATAAACAAACCAACCACCAGTCTTTTACTCACTTTGTAATATTGCCCATTGGTCGTTGGAAAAATACTGAGTTACTGAGTTACGCAGCTCTCCCGGATGTTGACATTTCTCGTTATACAACATAAAGAAAAAGCCACGCTCACTAATATGACCCCCAATCTCTTCAGGAGAGTCTGTAAGTGGATGCTGTCAAACCCACGGTGGCAGATTCAAGTTCTCCAAAATTCAGATTTTTTTCCAGAAAGTCCAATTTGATCATTGGCAACAAATACTGTCAGTTGACAGGCAACTGTGTTCATTTCCCAGAAAATACCTGCTAGTAGCCAAGGCTGCGAGGCCATCGGCAGGCTGTCGGCTGCTATTTCGGTTAAGAGGTGGCTAGCGCAGCTGGCAACTCAAACAGTCACTGGGCGCTTCTCTGACACAACAAATGGAACGGCTGAGGGCCTTTATGCCCGCACTTCCTATTCTGTTACTCAGAACACTGAAAAGCTATGTACTCATGGGTAGAGATTTTTTTATAATTAATAATTTTTACTTTTCATCAAGGACTCTCTTAAGTGAAACTGGCTTTTAGATTTAAAAAAAATATATACAGTGGGGCCTTGACTTACGAGTGTCCCGACTAACGAGTTTTTTCGAGATACGAGCCGTCTCTCTGCTGATTTTTTGCTTTGAGTTGCGAGCTAAAATTCGGGTTACGAGCCAGCTTCAGATACCCCACCGCTAGTTGGCGCAGCGAACGTCACAGTGATTTGACATATGAGTAATTTGAGTTACGAGCTCCGTCACAGAACAAATTAAACTCGTAAGTCAAGGCCCCACTGTATTTTTTTTATTTCAGAGAGGAAGGGAGAGGGAGAGAGAAACATCAATGATGAGAGAGAATCATTGATCAGCTGCCTCCTGCACGCCCACCACTAGGGATCGAGCCCTCCTGGTTCACAGGTCGATGCTCCACAAGGGAGTCAGGAGGCCAGGCGGCGTTTAGATGCGTCACTGAGAGAGTGTTTAGGGTAAAGAATACAACCGTCTCCGTGCCATCGGGTGCCGCTGCGGTGATTATGCAACGAGGCCAGCAGTTATTCACCCGTTACTTTTACACCATCAGTGCCACAGTGAAGCAGGCAAATGCTGTCTTTAGTGTTGTTGTGAAATGGTTTTAACCTCACAGACACCCTGGAAGGGCCCTGGGGACCCTGAGGTGTGTGGAGCCCAGTTTGAGAGCCATCGACCCAGGGTGATCGTCCCAGGGCCGCCAGGGTATAGGAAGACATGGATGAAATCTGGTGGGTGAGAGGACCTTAATAAACTACATCATCAGGTACCACCATCCCTGCCCCCATCCATCCCTGGGGCCTCCTCCCCATCCGGGGACAAACGTCCCCACCCCCAGGCTCAGCTCCCTCCCTGATCCCAATGCAGCTGAGGATGCGATGAAAACCCGTTGGCTCCTTCAAAACCCCTGCTCAGCATCAGCTTCTTCCCGAAACCTTCTGAACAGAAGCTCTCAGCGGAGACCCGTCTCCTTCCTCAGAACCGCCTGTCCCCTCAGCGCCCACTGCCAGCCTCCCTTCACTCCCAGCACCTGCGCAGCCAGAGCCAGGGGGATCCAAAGGAATGAGACAGAAAGCAGTAATGAAATTAGGCTAAAACTGCTGGCGGATTGCAGATAACAATTGACACTGGCTAACTGGTTAGCAGACCAGAGGATTCTGGGAGACCCTGCTATGAATCCCAGAACATAGACATAATCCCAAGAGCTGAGCACGAGCGACCAGCACCCCCGGGGGGACTGAGACAGGCGGGGCCTGCCTGAGAGAAATGGGTTACAAGCTCTCTAAACACTGACCTAGATAAATTGTGATCTTGATGAAACATACTCAGGGTTCTTCTTGCTGTGTTACCTTTGGCAAATCACTTACCCTCTCTGGGCCGCAGTTTCCTCATCCATCAGCTGAAGAGTTTGGACCAATCCCTAAGCCCCTTACAGCTCCCAAATTCTCCGAGTCAGTGATATTCCCAAGCGAACAGTCCAGGATGTTGACACCCCACCTTCCTGCGAGAGGAACAGTCAAGCTTCCCGGTCCCTGACACTGGGACGCAGCATGATGGCGACATTCAATGCTCTCTGACGTCATCGAGGATACTGACGTCAGTCTATATGCCGGCATTCTAACGCGCTGCTGCCGACACTGGGTGCTCTGTGACTCAGTGTTCGTTGAGTGCCAGCTACGTGCTGTCACGCCAATGCCCGGGAACCTGTGAGTCCGTGCACTGTCCCGCCTCAGAGCTGTCCTTTCTAGGAATCGAGACTTCCTTGGTGGCACCACAGAGTGGCTTAGGAGGACCTCACCTGTCCCCATCCCTCAGTCTCTTACATGAAGGATTGAGGTGGCCTCAACATGATGCAAGCGTCGTTTTAAAGCAGTCCCAGGATCCTTCTTCCAACCAGATTCTGCCCCCACCCCCAAATCCAGAGCATCACTGCTGTAGCCCCGGTTCCCTAGGATTTCCCTGCTCCCTGCTTTCCACCCAGGGCCTTGCCGGCTGGAACATGCTGGTGGGGGAAGGGCATGGCATCAAGGCTCCGGGCAGGACCACAGAGGCCCTGGGAGGAATGTCCTGGGATTGGGACTCAGCCTCCTCCTCCTACCTCCCCCCGCGCCAGCCATCCCTCTGGCTGTGGCTGTGGTTCCTGGGGGGCCTCCAGAGGCAAGGAAGCAGTCACCATGGTGACACCTGCTCCCCCCAACCCCAGTGTGCTGCCCGGACCAAGATCCCAAGCCCCGGATTGGCTTTGCCTCTCTTTAAAAAAAAAAAATGAAAAGAAATTCCTGCAAGTTGAACAATCCTTGTGTTGGATTTGGGAGATGTTATTCCTAGTGACAGACAAGGGCAATTATCTGCAATCCGCCAGCAGTTTTAGCCTAATTTCATTACTGCTGTGCAATTCTCCCGGAGCTGCTAGTCTATCAATGTCTTGCAGAACGGATTAGCGGGCACTTTCTTCATCTTCAAATGAATTTTAGCTGTCATGCCCTTGATGAATAGAGCAGGGACAGGCAGCTGACCTGCGCCAGGGGAGTGGCCAGGGGGTGACAGGCAGGTGGCCTCGGGGCCTGGCAGGAAGTGAGGCAGTTGGGGAGACCAAGAGGTGAGTGGATGGGGAGGCACCTGAGCGATCCAGCCTTCCCGGCTCCCCGTGTCCGGGACGTAGGGCTGCTTGGACCCATCCCCTGGGCCCCCCTTACAGGGCAGTTCCCAGGTCCTGGGCCGAGAACAGAGGCGGGGCTCTTCCACCCTGTGGCCCTGTGGGTCACCCCCTGCCTCAGCACCCAAACCTCTGGAAACTCCAGCTTCGAGTCTGCCGCTGAGGCACTGCGGACCTCACAAGAGCGAGTCCAGTGCTGTTGTGGCCGCCGTGTCCCCAGAGCCTGCTCAGAGGAGCCGCTCTGCCCGTTCTCCTTGTAGGGCAAGTGGCTGTTTCCCTGCAGCCTGAGCCGGGCAGGAGCCCAATCACCATGAGATGAATGGTGAAGCCACAGTGGCTTATTAGGAAGAGGGAGGAGAGGAGAGGAAGCGGGCGCTTTACGGAGCACCTACTATGTGTCCAGCACCTACTATGTGACCTCCTTTATTCTCAGAGCTGAAGCCACTAAGCCAGGACAGAGGGAGCTGGCACTGGTGAGTCCCGGCCTGTCTGCTATCTCTGCAACCCCAAGGAGCACTGTTTTGGGAGCAAAATGAGATTCTTCTGGGCAGGGAGAGGTCCTGAGGAGAGAGGGGAGAGGCCCGTGCCTGCTTAAGACCCCCGCTCCCCTTCTCTGAGTCCTGGAGAGAGGGGCTGGATGGGTTTGTCCCGTCCTCACTTTCCGCCCGGCTCTGGGCCCTGGATGGCCTCCACTGGCTGCCCTGGCCTTGGGCTTCAGTGATCGTGCGATGGAGGCTGGAGCAGGAGAGGGAGAGGTCGGTGCCCCTGCCCAGTCGGCCAGCCGCAGCGTGGCATTCCTGGCAGTAACCGTGTCCCGTCCAGTCCCCCTGGGAGACGCTCCTTCTGAGGCGCCCTTACCACTGGGCTCTCCTCGCTCCATTCCTGCCCCTTCCAGTCTAGGGGCCCCTGCGGGGTCTCACCGCGCCCTGGCTGACACTCTGTAGTCCCGTGATGGAACGCTCTCGCTTTACCCTCCCCGTGGGATGCCTGCCCTGCAGGAGGCTGACCGAGGCGGTGGAGTGGCCATCTAGGAGCTCACGGTAACAGCAGCTGCCGGCCCCCACCCCTGCTCTGTGCCTGGCCCTGGGCTGGGCCACGGGCCCACTGGGAACTCCCGACCGCTCAGTGGCGTGGACACAATTTCCAGGGGCGAGCACTGAGGCTCAGAGAGGCCAAGAGGCGAGCCCGGGCACCCAGCAGGAGGAGGCCTGTGGGGATTTGAGCCTTTGTTCGCCTGACCCCAGCCCTGCTGTCTTATCCCTCACTCTCTGCCCGACCAGAAAGCAGGCCGCGGAAAGCTCCGGGGCTGTGCGCTGATGCTGCCTTAGAAAGACCAGATGTTCGTCTTTGCCCTTGAAAGGCAGCCAGGGTGAATCCTTTATGCTTCCTGGGCCCAGCGGGCTGCCGCGTCAGCAAAGGGAAGCCAAAGCCTCCATAGCGGCCCCCCACTGGCCGCCCCCATTCTGTTCTCCTCCCAGAAGGAAGATCCTGGCCCAGGGCAGCCCAGCCCCCATTTTACATGTGGGGAAACTGAGGCTCAGACAGGAAAGGGCAGTTGCTCAATGCCAACGAGGTGTCACACAGAGCTGGCCCCCACCCAGGAAGCTGTCCTCGGGGCTGGACAATGAGGCTCCGACCAGCCAAAGCTGGGCTGCCTCCCCCCTTCCACGTTCTGGCCCTCTCCGCAGGCACCTGAGGCTCTCCCAAGTGTATCGATCGCCAGGGCAGCCTCAAGTCAATATGGTGCACTTTGCTAATTAATCTTTCCCAGATAATTGCAGGGATTATTGGTGGGTGTGAAGTGGGGATGGAGAGGCAGCCTGTCCCCTCACCTGCCCAGAGTGGCTTCTGGCAGAGCCTCTGCCCAGCCTCTGCCCTTACCCGCCTCCCTCTTCCTGGAATCCAGGGCAGATGAGCCCTGCTTCCTCCCCTCCCCTCCTCTCCCCTGCCCAGCCCCTTTCCAGTGTCCTGAGGCCAGGATTCCCACCTTCCGGCTCTCGTACAGCTCTGGGACGCAGGGGAGGAAACACCGGTCCCGGGTTCAAATCCCACTTCTGCAATTACTAGCTGTGCAACCTTGGATGAGTTGCTTAACTTCTTTGAGCCCCAAAAGAAAAACAAAATGTAGTTTAAAATCTCCACATCACTGGCTGCTTCTAACGACAATACAAAAGAAGGCACTTTAATGCCGATGACTGACCTCTATGATGAATAGTAATAGCGCCAACAACAACAGCCATACTGGACACAGGCTTTGCCACATTCCAGGTACTGTCGGTGTGTCTGGTAGGTGCTATTATGATTTCCATTTTATAGAAAGGGAAACTGAGGCACTGAACTCAAGTTGCACAGACAGTGAGAGGTGGAGACTGAATCCCTGCTCAGACCCTGGATGCCAACCTCTGCCTCAGGTGGTGTCACCAAGCCCAGCATATGCCTGCATGGCACCGGCGCCGGGAACAGGCCCTTCACATGCCCATCTCAGAAGCCAGGGGACGCGAGCACAGGCGGGGGGGCGGGGATGGGTGGAATGCCAGGGAGCCCATGGCTTCCTCCTCCAAGCCCCTCACCCCACACCCTGGGCCCACCCCAACTTACAGGAGGAGCAGAAGGAAGACCCCTGCCCAGGGCGGCCCAGGCCCGTTTCACATGTGGGGAAACTGAGGGAGGCCTGGGCTGGGTGGACTCCCCCGGCTCCACCGTAATTAATCAAACTGGACGCTCTGGGATAAAGTTTCCCCTTCGGGGTTTCTCCCTTCCTCCCAGACGCCTTTTAATACATCCCCTCGCCGGGCTGCATATACCTGCTCCTATAAACCTCGAAGACTCTAATGAACTAAATAGCAAATTACTTTTTTATTCAAGAATGAAATTTCATCATATTCATAATTCATATTTTATTTCAGACATCTGCTGCTGATTACATTACATTTAACTAAAATTAGATGATGCTCAGAATGCAATTAAGGCTCTGCCAAATTCTTCGGCCCGCCAATGCCAGCGGAGCTCAGCGGGGGCCGCCAGGAACCTAATATGTAATTAGGAGCTATTTTCTAGCTGTTTTTAAAGTCTGAAAATTAGCTGCCTTTATTAATCACACAGACAAATATAAAGTGGAACCAACGCGCGCTGAAATTTCTAAAAGGGATTTTTTGTTTAATTATACACCACAGTGCACGGTGACTCGTTCTGCATGTTGATTTGTTGTGCACTGACATTTTGACAACTGGTTCTCAATTTGTCTGTCGTAGTTAGGCAACAACAAAGCCGACGGTAATACTTTAACTTTCAAAACCTTCAGTGTGCCAGCGAGAGGGAGAACGGCACTCCTTGCTGCGGCCCGGGGCTCGGGCTCCCCAAGCGAGGGCAGGCGAGGGACGGAGGGAGCGCAGCGGGGAGGTCGCGGGGCAAGGGACCAGGAGTCCAGGGGCTGGGTCTGCAGGGTGGCTAAGAGGAAGCCCTCCCCTCACCGGGCCTGTGCACCTGCAGGTAATGTCCAGCTTCTGAGATGGACCACGTACTTAGAACAGGAAATGTCACATGAAGAGAGACACACAAGGAGAAAAGGAGGTGGGGGTCTGGGATCTTGAAGGAGCTTTATGTGCTACCACTGCCCTTTCCCTGTTTGTCAGGCCCTGCTCTCGTGCGTTTCACACAGCTGCACTTAGCCCCTCGGCCCTCCAAGGGGATCTTTAAAAACTATGTGTGTGTGCGTGTGTTTTATTGATTTCAGAGAAAGGAAGGGAGAAGGAGAGAGAGATAGGGAGAGAGATAGAGAGTTAGAAACATCGATGAGAGAGAAACATCGATCAGCTGCCTCCTGCACATCTCCCACCGGGGATGTGCCCGCAACCCAGGTACATGCCCTTGACCGGAATCGAACCTGGGACCTTTCAGTCTGCAGGCCGACGCTCTATCCACTGAGCCAAACCGGTTTCGGCGTGTGTGTGTTTTATTGATTTCAGAGAAAGGAAGGGAGAGGGAGAGAGAGATAGAAACATCGATGATGAGAGAGAATCACTGATCGGCTGCCTCCTGCACGCCCCACACTGGGGAATGAGCCTGCAACCTGGGCCTGTGCCCCGACCCGGAATTGAACTGTGTCCTCCTGGTTCATAGGTTGACGCTCAACCACTGAGCCACACCGGCTGGGTGGGGGGGCATCTTTTATGATCTCATTGAACAGAGGATGAAATTGAGGCTCTGTGAGATTTGACGACTTGTCACCGGCCAGCTGGTGGTCACACTCAAACTCAAACTCGATCTCGCTGACTCCAGAACCGCTGGGCTCAGCTACTGTGCTCAGCGGCCTGGCCCGGCAGCTCTGAGCAGGGTGGCTCTTGGGCCTCACTTCCCATCAGCACGGCCTGGACATGCTGAAGCATCTTGGCAAGGCCTGTCTGACGCTGTAACCAGGTGACCTTGCCTTTGCCCATTTGGTAACAGAGCGCCCCACCCGCAGTCGTGCTGGGCCAGGGCAGGGTGTGCAGAGGAGGCTGAGGCACGGAGCAGGGTAGGGGCCCTGAGCAAGTCCTCAGCCCCTGTGCGGCCCTGAGCCCACTCCATGCCCTCGGAGGCCCCTGTGATGTCCAGAGAGTTCCTGGGCCAGGGAGGGCTGCCAAGAAGCTGTTCCACAACGACAATGACGACGACGACGACAGCTCCCCCTGTGCGAGGCTGCCTGACGCTTTGCTGCCTGCCCTCTCCACAAACCTCATGCCGGAGGCTCGCAGCCAGGCGTGGGCCACTCTCCGGCCGTGGGGCCTTGTCCAGGCTGCCTCACCCGCCTGGGCCTCGGTCTCACGTCATTAATGTGAGGACCCTGACAGCGCCCAGATCTCCGGCATCTGATGAGGACTGAACTGGATAGTGGGTGCTCGGCCCAGACAAAGCCACGACCCACGGCAGCTGTTACCACCCATTTGACAGATGGGATCACTGAGGCTCTGCAGGGCAAAGCATGTGTCCCAAGGTGCATATTGCTGAGCTGAGGACGGCACCCAGGTGCTCTCACCCTGATGCCCTCAGCCTGGCACCCTGCCGCCTCCCTGGTGCCCACTGGGCAGGTGGGAGGCCGGAGGACCCGCGGTGGGGTCTGGGCGGCCCCATTTGGCCACCACCCTCTCCTGCCTCTATTTCTCCTCCTGCCTCCTGAGGGTGTCGAGCAGGCTGGAGCCAGGGCCTGGTGCAGCCCACGGTGGGGCCTCTGCCCTGCCGATCCCAGGCCCGCGGAGCCGTGCCCACTTCCTGCCCCCTGACTCGCCTGATGAAACTGCCAACGGAGAAAAGGAGGAGTTTTGGGTGACAATGAAACTGTCAATAAAATCTCCAACGCAAGGCGAGGCAATGACTATTTCACTTACGCTGACAGCGGAGATTCTGCTGGGGAAGGAGGTGACAGGCCTCTGCTGACATCAACACCACTTTCGGAGAAGAGCCCCGGAGAGGGGCCCCGAGACCTGCTTGCCCAGGTGCCACTCGGCCGGCTACTGCGGTTGTCAGAGGAGCGGGTCAGCCATGGAGGAGAGGCTGGACGCCCGACTCTATCCCCTCATTTGTTCACCCCACGACGCCCCTCCGAGCACGGACATAGGCCGGGCTCTGTGCTGGGGCCACAGATGCAGAACCGAACCAGGAGAACGTGTGCCCTTAGGGTGTTAGGCGTTCGGCTGTGGCCCCGCAGAAGAGATGCCGAAGTCCCAACCCCGGGTACCTCTTCGGTAAGACGAGGTCATTAGGGTGGACCCTGACCCAACGCGACTAGTGTCCTCAGAAGAGCAGGGAATGTCACGTGAAGAGACACGTGGGAGAAAGATGGCCATGTGACGACAGAGGCGGACTGGAGGGACGCAGCTGTGAACAAGGAACACCCAGGACTGCCAGCCACCACCGGAGGCTGGAAGGGGCCGGGAAGGGTCCCACCCAGAGTCCTCGAGGGAGTACGGCTCCCTGTCACCTCGATTTCAGCCTTCTAGCCCCCAGAATTGTGAGAGGACACGTTTCTGCTGTCCTGAGCCTCCTAGTGTGTGGTACTGAGGCCCAGCAGCCCGGGAACGGAGATGGTACAAGGGCTTTCATGCCAACTAGGGAGTCAGCCAAGAGCTCTACCCATGGGAGGGGACGACTGAAAAAGGGGTGCTCCCGGTCCCCTCCAGGCACCTACATAATCGTCCCTAATGCCACTGTCCCATTCCAGCCATCGCCACCTCTCGCCTCCCCGTCTGTCTGCCATGCCACAGCCAGAGGACTTTCTCACGCACAACTGTGAGCTGCCCTCATGTGCCTAACACCCACTCTGGTGCCCCAGGGCCCTCAGGATAAACCTTGTTTCATGTCAGCCCAGGCCCCGACTCACACAATAGGCGCCATCTGAATACCGAATCGTCTGTGGCTTCCCTGCACCTGCTCCAGCACTGCTCCCCGCAGTGCCTTTGCTGCCTAGAATGCCCGCGTTTACCTCCCAGCTCAGCCAAAATTCTACCCAGGCACTTCTTCCTTCAGGAAGCCTTCCCTGATTACCTTCCTACACTCCAAGCTGGGATACGCACCACCTCTTCCCTAGGTTCCCATGGAAACTCTTTACTGCCATTGTCAGTGTGCTTGTCTGACTCCGCCCCGTGAGCCCTGGAGGGCAGATTCAGGTTTCCTTCACCAGCAACCCCAGTGCAGAATTTGAACACAGGCAGTATGTTCACTTGCCATCTCCACCCGAGGCTAACTCAAGCCTTGGCCAAGAAGCTGGCCCTGAAAACAAATGCTGGCTCAGCCATCTAGGCCTGGGCCAGTCTGTGACGCTGCCCAGGGTCAGGGAAGAGAAACTGGCTTAGGGGTCAAAGGATCTGGACTGAGTCCCACTTACCAGCTGGCGGGTCTGGGGACATCACTCCATCTCTCTGAACCTCAGTATCCTCATTTGTGAAATGGGAACAGCAGAACCTACAACATGGGATCTAAATGTAGCCATTATGACTGGTTTTTATCACTATAATGATCGACTCATCTATGTATATAAAAGCTTAAGGGACCATTATGACCGAACGACCACAACGACCGGTTGACCAGTTGCTATGATGTGCACTGACCACCAGGGGGCAGATGCTCAATGCAGGAGCTGCCTGCTGGTGGTCAGTGAGCTCCCACAGCCAACCTCCTGCTGGTGTCCCAATCGGCCCCAATGGGGGGGCCGGCTGGCCAACCTCCCGTTGCCCCTCCCTCTGGCCAGCCAACCTCCTGCAGTCCCTCCTCCCGGCTGGCTGGCCCCTGATAGGCCTCGATCGCCGGCCAGGCTGAGGGACCCCACCTGTGCATGAGTTTGTGCACCCGGCCTCTAGTTGTAATAATAATGGTTATCATGTGGATTTGTTTCCAAAATCCATGTGTCCTTCAAGGCCAGCTTCCCTGACCAATTCCTCAGGATCGTGGATCATTCAAGTACCTTGTGAGGGTGCCCAAAGGTTCCACTTGTCATTTAATTCTTGTAACGCTTTACATATTAATATATCCACCTCCCAACTGGATGACACCTCCCTCACCAGTAGGGACCGTGTCATTTTCAGGGGCTCTTGAGGGACTCCCACCCAGGGCCTAATAAAATCTGAAACAACCTGCAGGGCAGAGACTGCCAGCTGGGTGTGGGTGGCAGACCAGTTTCCACCCGGCTCTGCCTCTAGCAGGCTGAGGCTGAGGGCAGCCATTTCACCTCTGAGGCTCGGTTTCCCCTTTTGCAAATGGGGGACAGAACACGCCCTACGCAGGATGTCAGGAGCAACGTACAAAAGGTGCCTGGCACACAGCAGATGCTGGATGAACGACCGTGTTTGACCTGAGCCGGGGTCCAGCCCAGCCCACCCTCCTGGCTGGGTAATGTCGGGCTCGCCCTCAGCAAGTGGCGGCTGTTCCTATTGCACTGAATCTTTAAACGCCCAGGCTGGCACTCCTCCAGGACCAGGGCCCCCAAGGCCTGGCAAATGGCCTGAGAAAGGGGTGCAGAGGGGTGCTGGCAGCATCACTCCCTCTGCCAACAGTGAGGACAGTTCCTACGCCTGGAGCTCTCCGGCCATCACTTCAAAAGACTTCAGAACCCCAGCCGGTTTGACTCAGTGGCTAGAGCGTTGACCATTGGACTGAAGGGTCCCGGGTTCGATTCCGGTCAAGGGCACATGCCTTGGTTGCAGGTTCCCCGGCCCTGGTCGGGGTGTGGGCAGAAGACAACTAATCGATGCGTCCCTCTCACACCGATTTTTTTTTCTGTGTCTCCCTCTCCCTTCCACTCTCTTTAAAATCAATGGAAAAATATCCTCGGATGAGGATTAACAACAACACAGACTTTAGAAATGCTAACGGTCTCTCAGCCCACTGGCTGCTGGGAGAGGGCGGCCTGTGAGGCCCTGCTTTCCCAGGGAGGGAGGGCAGGACTGACCTTCTTGGTCAGCCTCTGACTCAGTCCCCAACCCCACCATTCCTAACACAGCAAACCCCTGGGAGGGCTGGCGAGGCGGCCCAGGGCTGCCAGGACTCCTGAGCTGAGCAGGGTCGCCATAGTGCAGGCAAGAGGGGCCACTTCCTACTGCCTTTCTCCTTTGTTCATTCACTCATTCATTCGGGAAGCCTCAAGCTCTGGCCATGTGCCAGGCCCGGTGCCAGGCATCCTGGTGCCTGCCCTCAGGGAGCTGGCCATTCACTTCATGTCTCTCATCGCCCCGCTCCCTGCGTGCGCTCACGCGGCACCAGGAGTCCTGCACTGGGACGTCAGCCTCCTGAATGAGTCAGCCACAAAGCTGCTCGGCCGCCATTACTTCCTCGGAGACTGAGACCAGAGCCCGGCACCGAGCTGTCACCCAGTCACATGTGATGGGTGAATATGCAGCGTGAATATGCAGTGCTAAACGCCCTGCATCTGTTACCTCACTGAACCCCAGGCACCTTACAAGGTGGTTGTCTCCAGTTCCTGATGAGAACACTGAGCTCAGAGAGGTGAAGGCGCTTCCCCACGGCCACACGGCCAGAAGCGGGACTCGAACTCAGTGCTGTCTGGGCTCTGCTCCACTGCCCAGGCAGGAAGGGGGCTGGGAGGCGGGTGGGTGCAGGGGACAGCAGGGCCGCCTGGGAAGCAGGTCTCCAGGAGCAGAACTGCGGGCTCCGTAAGTAACGTGGGTCCCTGGCCCTGCCGGCGGCTCAGCAGCCTGAGCGTGTGCAACACAAACAGCTCTAATCCCCTGTCAGTTACACTGGCTATCAGAGGAGGCGAGCTTCCGAGCGGGAGGCCTAATTGAATCGAATTGAAAAGGCGGCCCGGGCAGCCTGGCCGCGGAGGCGGATGCCAGCAAGCAGGTGCTGCGGGGCAGCTGCGGCTCCCCTGCCCTGGACCAGGGCCACTCCAGCCCCCGCCACTGGGAGCCGGGCTTGGGGGGCACCCGAGCCAGGGCGCTCCGCCCCCTCGGCCTCCCCTTTATCTGCTGGCTCTGCCATTTTCTCTCCACGCTGACCCTTTTTCTGTTCTCTGTTATCTTGAATAATGTCACTGCCTCTTTAGAATCTATTCATCAGAGCAGAAAGAAGCCACTGCTGACACTGATAAAAAAAATACCATCTGTGCCTCCCGGGGAAGAGCTCTCAGCCCCACCTCTGGCGCCACCCCCGCCCCGCCGCCCGCCCGCCTGCCATTTCAAGGGGTGCCCAGGGGTAATCAGATTCCACTGGGGCGGGGTGCCCTCCCACAGGTGGTGCCCCCACTCCCGCTCACTCTCAGAGCGGGGAGACGGGCTCTGAAAGAGGTCTCAACCTGGGCGGTTTTCTGTCTGCAGAAGAGCTTCATTTGGCCATTTTTCCTTTTTCTAATGGATTTTTCTTTATGGGTTGACAGTATTTAAAAACCATGGTATTTTACCAAGGGATGGATTTTTAAATTCTCTTTCAAACTAGATAGAAAGGCTGGGCCAGAGTAGGTCTACAGGGAACAACTGGCCAGAGCTTTAAGGGGAAGGTGGCGCTGCCCCCTCGCCCAGGCCACTGTGGCCCTGCCACGCCTCCCCTCCAGCGGCCCATCACAGCCAGGAAGGTCCTGGCCTGGGGCGCCCCGACTCCACCAGCCCCTCAGCTGGTCACCAGGACGGAGCCTGAACCCCAGCTCTGCCGCAAACACGTGCGACCGCAGCCAGGTCCCTCCCTCTCGTGCCTCAGTGCCCCATCGGCAGGCGCAGGTCCTCAGGGCTCTATCAGGGGAACTCGTGGAAGGACATCCTTCTCAAATGGTGGACGGGCCTCTCCGAGGCAGAGGGCGGGATGTGAGAACCTGGGGGCAGGAGCCCTCAATGCCTGAAGGGCAAGGCCAGTGCACGCGGTCAGGCTGACGTGGGCCTGCAAGAGTGCCAGCAGGTACCCGGCTGTGGCACAGAAATCCCTGCCCCGGGAGGGTCAAGTGGGGCACGGAGCAGAGTGGCCATCTTGGCAACAGAAGGCAGGTGCCCCCAACTCCCTGCGTGGTAATCACGGGCTGGCACCAGCACTGGGGACAGTGTCAGCTCAGCTAAAGCCGCCTCGGGACCCCAAGTCCTGCCCTACCTTCCCCCTCCGGGGCCAGAGGACGTGTCAGCAAAACCAGCCTTGCCTGCAAGGAGAGGGCAGGGAGCCCAGGCATTGGGGTCAGTGCTGCTGGTTCCAATCCCAGCTCGGACCCCAAACCCACAAAACGGAGATCACTGGGAAGATGAAATGAGGGCACGAGGGCAACGCTGGCACCGTGACCAGGCCCCATTCTTTCTTTCTTTTTTAAAAATATATTTTATTGATTTTTTACAGAGAGGAAGGGAGAGGGATAGAGAGTTAGAAACATCCATGAGAGAGAAACATCGATCGGCTGCCTCCTGCACACTCCCTACTGGGAATGTGCCCGCAACTAAGGTACATGCCCTTGACCGGAATCGAACCTGGGACCCTTGAGTCTGCAGGCTGACGCTCTATCCACTGAGCCAAACTGGTCAGGGCCATTCTTTCTTGTTATTGTTGTCGATCCTCACCCACCCGAGGACGTTTTCCCACTGATTTATATAGAGAGAAAAGGAAGGGGAGAGACAGAGAGAGAGAAACCTGATGTGAAAGAGACACACCCTTGGCTGCCTCCCACACTCGGCCGGCCAGGGCCTGGGATTGAGCCTGCAGCAAGGTACTGGCCCTTGACCGGCACTGAACCCGAAACCCTTCAGTCGGCAGGTTGACGCTCTATCCACTGAGCAAACTGGCCAGGGCACCATTGTTTCTCTGGGGAAACCAAGGGGCAAGAGGCCTGCCCACAGTCACGCAGTAAGCTGCCTTTGGTGTCCTCATAGCTGGGCCGCAGGAGCCGCTATGGGACCCGAGGCCCTGCTCAGGGCCTCGCTTCTCATGTGGCCAGAGCAGGGGCGACCCTTTGGGCTTGTTTCCTTATCTGTCAAATGGGGCTCACCACGCGTCCCACAGGCTGTGTGGGTGCAGGTGGAGAGAAAGCATGGAAACGCGTCCCGAGCACAGGCCAGTGAGCCCACGAGGGAGAGTCAGTCAGTCACCCCCTCCCCAGGGCAGCGTGTTCCTGGCCTGTGGCGGCTGCACATTTAGTAGTTGCTGAAGGAGCAGTGAGCGGGCGCCGAGGAGCCGGGAGCTGCTGCAGGCCTTGGCAGTCACGGGCGACAGCAGCTCCTCTCTGGGTGGGGAGGCCCCAGGAGGCCCCAGGAGGCCGCGTGCATCCCAGCAAAGCTCCTGTGCTGGCAGCGTGCAGGGGGATACCTTGGCCTCAGCCAGTACATTATGCAAATGCCTGGAAATGGATGTTTTCCTTATCAGATTTAAACACTGTGTGAGAACAGACCCAGCTAATCTCCCAAGCATGGGGGGAGGGGGGCAGAGCATCCTGTGAAAGAGGCCCATTCAGGCTCTTCTCGTGTGTGTGTGTGTGTGTGTGTGTGTGTGTGTGTGTGTGTAATTAGGAGGCTGCCCCGTCAGCCCATGAACATGGTGAAAAGTGATGTGTTAGGGCCTCACCACCCGTCCTGGATGCTTGGAGGGAATGGAGGGATGCCCTTCTCTCTCTCCCAGGCTGTGGCCCCCCCATTCCTGCCCGTTTTCAGAAAGAAGCTGATCCCCAAGAGGGTCCCAGAGCTGGGGCCATCACTGGGCCATTTCCCTACAGTCCTGTCACATTGCAAGTATTATGGTTGGAGAAAATGAATAAGAGCCGCTTCTGGTTTGACTTACCAGTTTGAGCCGGTGCACCCAGGGCCTGGAGCCCCTGCCTGCAGCCTGCACCGTGTAGGACAGCGTCCAGCCCCACATGGCTGGAGCAGAGCCTTCCCACCCGATGGGCAAAGACAGGCCCTGCCAGGCCCTGAAGCGCGGGAGGGCGTGTCCAGCCTGCTGGCTGGGGCTCAGCCTGGGCTGCACCCCTCTCAGCTCTGTGGCCTTGGACGAACCACTGAGCTTCTCGGAGCAGCATCTCCGCTTCTCTGCAAAACGGGAGAAGCACTCAGGCCCTTGGTCTAGGACGCTGACACCCAGAAGCCGGGCATCAGGTGCGTTTGGCAGATGCAACACAGGCTGACATTAGGTACAATCTTTGCTCTTTATACTCTCACTGCAGAGTCTGATGTGGTGCTGCCCCAGACGCCACGAGGGATGGAGCATAGGGTGTCTGTCCCTAAAACTGCAAACTGCTGGATTCCAAATCCCAGCTGGCCCCCAGTTTCAAAGGGACTGCGGTTCTGTCCTACCTGCACCAGAGTTTTTACGGGCGTTAAATGTGACGCCTGGCGTGTTTAGCACCCTGCATGGCATTTTACATTTGAGGAAACTGAGGCCCAGAGGGAATTCCCTGCTCCAGGCCACGCAGTCAGCAGGTGCAGAAGCCAAGCTCTGAGATGGGCCTCTGGACTCTGAGCAGTGCTCTTTCTGTGACAGGTGGCCGCTGTGTGACCTTAGGCAGGTATCTTGCCCTCTCTGGGCCTCGGTTTCCCCAGCAGCAAATGAGACTGGGACTGTATGATCTCTGAGGGTCCTCCGACCCGATGCTTTTGGATTCTAATTATGAGCACTGGAACACCATCTGGCTCACTTTGGAGACTGCTGCGCTTGTTCGCTTCCGTTTGGAGAAGACATGGAGTGTGGGGCTTGTTCGGCCCAGCACCAGGTTTCCTCTGAAGTGGGGAGACAACGGCTAGGGCAGTTTCTGATCTTTTTATTAATTTATTTATTTTGTTTGTTTTGCTTTTTTATTTTTTTTCAGTTTGTGATCTTCAGCGTCAGTCAGTTTTCCCGTTTGTTGTGCTGGCAGAGCCACGGGGTCCAATGTGTGGGCAGCAATGAGGACGAGGGGGCATGAGGGTGAGCTGGGCGGGCGCCATGGGGATGGGTGTGACAACTTAATGATGACCACTGGGCAGGGACTGGACAGGGGACGCTGGAGTCACCAGGCATCTCCCAGGTAGCACACAACAGCGAGCGGGGCTCTGAGGTCACACAGACCTGGGTTCAAATCCCACTCTGCTGCTTACTTGCCTTGTGACCTTAGGCAAGCCCCTTCCTTTCCCTGGGGCTCAGTTTACTGATCAACAGAATGGGCATCAGAATGATACTCATCTCACTGAACTGAGAAGGTCACGGGGATAAGGCATTCAGCGCCATGGGGGGCAGTGAAGCAAGGTGCTCAGGAGCTGACAAAGCCGCAGGGAGGGTGTGACCGAACGGCCAATGCAGAAGACGGCACGTCCTGCAGGACCGGCCAGGTCTCCTGAGGAAGCCACGTAACAGAGAGAAAAGATGTGTGCTGTGCATGTGCATGTATGTGGGGCTGCTGTGCTAGCTGAAAGGGGACTTAGGGCCATAACAGCCAGATATAAGGTTCTGGACATTCTGGGGACAATTAGGGGAAATGTGACGATGGTCTGGCCATTACACATCAGAACATATAATAGGCATGTTGCTAACATCTCTGGGCCTCAGTTTCCTCACTAAGACAATGACTGGGCCTGGCACACAGCAGGGGCTAAGAGACAGCCAAGGAGCTGGTCCACGATGAGCTGGGTGCCTGGAAGGGCTGGCTGTGACCATGCCTGCTCACCTGCCGCCCGTCGCCAATCGGAACAGGCTGCCAGCGGTCCCTGGGGGACGTTCTCAGAGAGAAAAAGTCCTCACGGACAGAAAGAATATCGGCGTAACAACAGTAGCTGCTGTTTGGTATGAGTCACAATATTTGCTCCGTCTCCTGACCTGAGACCTCTGCCAGCCGGGGAAATCTCTGAGAACGGCAGGCTGTGAGGTGGGTGCTAAACCCACAACTGGCTGCAGAGGCTGGGCGCGGCTCCAGACGCTGAGCTGAGGCCCTGCTGTCCTCCAGCTGGCAGAGAGGGCACGGGGGCTACGCGCTCGCCTCTTGGGAGAGGAAGCCAGGAGGCTGGAAGCCAGTCGGCATTAGCTGTGTTTCTCGAATGTTGACCCCGAGGTTTAGCTAAACCGGCTGGTGCTGCACCAGCTCTGTGCACATCCTGACCGTCCTGGGCTCTCAGAGACATCTACCGCTTCAGCACAGGCAGTCACAACAAGGAGCAGCTCTTGAGTACTCACTACGTGCCTTTTCTCAACCAATCTTCATGAAACCTCGATATGGTGGGCATTGTTATTATTTCCAGATTCTCTATGTAGAGACGTCCACCTCCAGGGTGGACTGGCGTGCCCATGGTCACATGGCTCATGGGTGGCAGAGCTGAACGGGAACCCAAGCAGAGTGAGCCCTCAAGCACCATGACATGCAGAAATGACCCTGGGAGTCATCTAGTCCAGTGTCCTCAGCCCTGGCTGCACATTAGAATCACCGGGAAGCCAGGAGTCCCGCTGAGATTAGTTAAATCAGAATATCTGTGGTTGGGGCCAGACATTCATGGGAGTAACCGCCACGGAGGCAGACAATGGAAGGGGTGATGCTGGAAATGCAAACTGTCTACAAATGTACTTCAAAGACAGGTGGCCCATGGGCGGCCGGAGGCAGTGGTGAGGGTGAGAGGCTGTGCTGGCCAAGGCATGCAGGTGGCTGCTCTATGGGGCGAGGGTAATGAGCTGGCCTCCGCCCCAGGACTGACACCCAGTCCCGAGAGTCAGGAAGAGGGAGGGTCTTAGTGAGCAGGTAGGTTCCGAGGCCTGTGGAACCCTCCCCTAGATCCTACACCTGCTATGGGCACCTATGGGAGCCCCGGGGAGGCCCCCAGACCCTCCTTCAGGCTGGAAACACTGTCAACCAGCACCATCCCCAAGAAAGCACCTGTCAGCCCTGGCTGCTCCTTTAAACCATGTGGGAACTTTCAAAAACACCCAGGCCACGACCCACTCTAAGTGTATCAGAAGCCAGAGGAAGCAAGGAGCCCGAGTATAGAAAGCAAGAAATCGCCACAAACCTGCGTCTAGGCAGAAGCACACAGGGGCTGAGGGAGATGCTGGAGTCAGAGTCTGAGCTGGAATCCTTCCTCTGATGCTGATTAGCTGTGTGGCCGTGGGTGACTTACTCAGCCTCTCTGAGCTTCAGTGTCCTGATCTGTAAAATGGAGCTGAGACTAGCAATTATAATCCCAGGCTGGGGTAGGTAACAGTGCCCAGCACAGGATAAGGGCTCAGTATGCACATTGTTTGATGCACTGTTCTAAAGGGTAGGGCAAGGAACTCCCCAGCAGTGATGATGGGGCCATTGTTACAAGTTAAGCTGGGGCAGGCTCAGATTCCCCTCTTCAGGCCAGCTCCCATTACCCTCCGTGAAGACGCTGGGAAAGGCGCCATCTGCCCTCTAGTGGCCAAGGGTAGAAGCGCACTGAGCCATTTTAACCAAATCCTGAAACCCTTGCCCTAGCCCCCACCTTCCTGCCTTCAGTCCATCTCTCAGGCCTGGGACTCCTGGGGCTTCTGTTGGCGATGTGCTAGCTACACGGTTTCGATGGATGGTGCCATTCCAGAAAGAGCCTTGACGCAATACAAAATTCAGATCTGGCCAGGTAGGTGCCGGGCACTGGGCTCTAGGCCCGTGAGTGTTTTTCCCCATCCATACAGATAATCTCAGGAAGAAAGGAATATTCCAGGCCCTCAGCAGCTTGTTTCCAACGCTTACAGAAGTCTGTGAATTAGTGGGTGCTCACGATTCTAGGAGCGAGGAAGCTTAAACTTCCCCTTTTTGGAAACGCAGACGGGAACTGTGCTGGTGGGCAAAGAGCCTAGTGTCCTGCCCATCCCTGGATGACCAGGGCCATCTGGGAACCCCCACCCCATCCCCAAGGCACCCAACCACGGGACTAGTGCGCTTCTCCCTTTAACTCCTAAAGACTCCGCTGGAAAGTGGCTGCAGGAGGGGAGGGACGGGACGGGACGGGAAGCAGGCGCAGGTGTGGGTGGGCTGGCGACTCCCAGACCCTCATCCTTTCTTCGGACGCAGAGGGAAGCACCGTTCACTCAAGATCTTTTTATTCCCCCTTTGCCATCTTTTCTGCAAACCCTCGGGTACAGTGGAGGAAACTGGGTGTTGACCCTGCCTGGGGTCAACCCTTGGGCCACAGGACAGAAGGCAAAGACCACCACCTGGACACTCCCTAGGGGAGCCCACCATCTAGCTGGAGAGAACAGCCACGAAAAGTGCTGATGGTTTAAAAAGACTGAAGGTGTGAAGGGAGGGTCACCGGCCAGGGGTCTGGGAAGGCTTCCTGGAGGAGGCAGGCCTGGCCCTGAGACACAGGAGGAAGTGCAGAGGTGAAGGAGGGAGAAGGCACGCTGCCCCGGGAACCAGACCCCTGCACCTGAGCTTTTCGCCAGGTCAGCCAGGGAGTTTGAGGGGAAAGCAGAGGGTCTGGGGAGCCTCAGGGAGGACAAGAAAGAGCACCTCACGTCTCAGGTCTGCAGTCCCAGAGACCCGGGGACAGCCCTCTGCCCAGCCAGCTGGAGAACGCGGCTCGCAGACCATGTCTTCCGGGCAGCCCAGCCCATAGCAGGCTCCAGGCCCCAATGGTGGTTCTGTAGACACAGCCAATGGAAGAGAAGTCACCGGGGCCTGTCACAGAGGCCAACTCCAGCCCCAGAATAATCCAGGCAGGGGCTTCTTGGCAGGCTGCAACGGCGTGTTTCATCTCAGAGGCCATCCAGGGCTTGCCGGATCGGGGTGTCCAGGGAGGCGGCCGAGTGGATGGAGACGCCAGGGGCACCGATGCTGGTTTCCCAGCAGTCAAACCCACAGTCGGTCAGCGCCTGCTTCGTGGCCTCCACCTCTGGGCCCTCCAGGTCTGAGGGGAGGGAAAACGGCAGGTCAGCTCACAACCAGCTGCCCTCTTGGAGAACGTCTGCCCCATTCAAGAAAACGGTGGACTTTCGAGTCACAGAGACCTGGCCTTGTCATGTTTGCTGTGTTGGTGACTAACCACCAGGAGCCCCAGCATTCCCAATGTGAGCCCAGCCCTGTGCCAGGCTCTCTAAATGCACCCCCCGCCTTCTGCAATCTTATTAACTAGATATTAGCATCCTTAGTTGACCAATGTGGCAACAAAGGCCCAGAGAGGTTAATTAACTTGCTCAAGGCCACACAGCAGAGGTGAGACTTGCCTATAGGCTTCCTCCTCCTCCCTAGGGAAATGCCCAGGCAGAACCTTTGTGAGCCCTGCCCGCCCCGGTACCTGGCCTGAGGAGAGTGATGCCACAACCACCGCCACCAGCACCAGTGAGCTTGCTGTGCAGCCCACGGGCCGTGGTCAGCTGGCAGAGCTGGTCCAGTGAGGTGTGGCCCACACCGAGGGCATTCAGGTGGTGCTGGTTCATATCGATCAGCTCCTGGAGGCGAAGATTCAGTCTGTTCCCATTTGGCCTGCCTGAGGCCGGGGGCCCGTGCCCGCCCCGTCCATCTGATAGAACAGCGGTTTGGGACAGCAAATGGCTTTGACTACCAGCACAAGGCCCCTCTCTGCTGGTAAGAAGGACCCCTCCTTCCTGCAGGACTACCCTGGGGCTCGGATGGAGCTGGTAGTGAACACATGTCCCCGGCCTGGCCAGACACCTCTGGCCATGGTGACTGGTCAGGCACGTGGGCCAAACAGGGCCCTCTCCAGGTTTTCTCGCTCTTTCCACTGGAACTGCTTAAACTGGCTGACTTCAGAGGGAGGCCCACAGAGTGACTATGCTGAACACGGTCAGGGGTTGCACGGGAGACAGATTTCAGACGAGGCTGTTTAGCCCCTGGATCCAGCTGTGCCTGAAGCTGCCCCTCTGGTGCTCTCAGTTATGAGCCAATAAATTCCGTCTCGCGAAAGCCTGCTTGAGACGGATTCTGTCACTTATAGACATCTCAAGAAAGACGACACACAGTGGGGGAAACAGTTCATCTTTCCTTGACTATGCATAATAAAACTCCTTCTCTCCTGAGGCTCCAATGAGATGCAGGTTGAGGAAGTAACAAAACTAACAGCGATCACGCCCAGGCATCCCGTCACTGCGTTTCATTTACTCCAGGAGTGTCTGACGAGCACGCAGGGTGCCGGGCACCGTGCGGCATGCTGGGCTGTGAGAAGGAGCACCCAGCTGTGGTCCTTGCCCGGGGAGGTTAGGATGTGGGAGCTGGAGTCAGGCGGCCGGGCTGTGAGAGTCAGTGCTCTGCCACTTCAGCGTCGTGCGTCCTGGGCTGCGGCCTCTCACAGCCTCAGCCTGCCCTCTGTGACCGGATGGGAAGAGGGTGTGCCTCACGCGTGAGGATAAGATGAGGAGAGCCTTCCATACAACACCTGGCCGGAGGCTCTCAGCAAGCATCAGCAGCCATTAGAGCTGTTGTTGTTACAGTACCACCCCCCCCCCCCCCAAGGGGCCCACTGAGCCTCAGGGAGGAAAGCGCCTTGCCTAAGGTCACTGAGCTCCTCGGGCACCGAGCCGGCACCAGGAGCCAGGCCTGCCTGACACAGCTCATGTCTACCTGCCCTGCCTCGCACGTGCCTGCGCATTCCTGCTGCGCCCCCTCACGGGGTGTGGCTGGGGTCACAGCTCTGCTCCAGGGTCCTAGGAGCGCCTGTGAGCCATGGAGACTGCCCATCACCAGCCGTCTGTGCAGCCCGCCTCACCCCCCAGCACTGGGACAAAGAGGCGGACAGGTGTGAGGGCTGGTGGCCGCCGGTGTCTCAGTGGCCCGAGGGCTGGCTGTGAGGGAAGACTCATGGGGCCTCTCTGAGCCTGAGCACCAGGCGTCACGTTGTTGAGGCAGGTTCCAGGCACCTGTCACATTCTGATCCAAAATCTGTCAAGGACTGGATGACAGGTTGTGACACAGGAGAACAGCTCGCTGGTTTGAGCGCAAAGCTGTCCGGGAGCCGTGCTACACGTTTCAGCGCTGCCACAGCCAAAAATACACACGATGTCTAATCAACGTGCTGTTCCGGGCGCTCTCCAGGGCCTCGGCAGGGCTATCGCAGGCAGGGCTCTATCATTATTAATGTCCTGCTCGGGAGGGCTGCTCCCTCCTCTCTACGTGAGGGGAAGGGAGCCAGCCAGGCACAGGCTGGAATGAGGGCACAGCAGTCAGGTGTGTCCGTGTGCCTGGCCCGTAGAAGGTGCTCATTAAACGTTTGTTGGCTAAAGAAATAAATCCATTTGACCCTGGGCTCAGCCACTCACTAGCTGAAAACCTCGGAGAAAGTCGCTCCCTTCAGGCCTCCGTTTTTATGCCTCTAAATGGGGGCAACATGCCTACTCCACAGGTAGGTTGTTGTAGGGATCAAGTGAGAAATCACTTCTGAACAGACTTACAGAGTAGCAGCTCCCATTCCCTCCAGGGCTGCAGACCCCAATGCTGACAGCAGGACAGGGCGGCACCAGGCAGACGGTGGTGGCTGTGGGCAAGACTTAGGGAGCGGTGGGGACTGCGGAGAAGCGGGCACCACGGGGCCCTTCCGCACCTGTAGCTGACTGCTGCTGCACAGCCGGGTCGGCTGGGGCTGCCCGGTCCTGTGATTCTTCCAGGGAAGCCAGATGGCTTTTTACTGCCAGCCCACAGGCACCAGGCCAGATGGACCGTGTCTGACGATGAGGCCAGGCCCTCTGGCTTACTGAGCTGGTGGCTCATCAGGCATTGTCCTTGTGCATCACCCAGGAGACCTCACTGCATTCTTAAGACACTGCAGGGGGTGGGCCCGGATTCAGACCGGAGTCTAATTAAATCCAAAGCGTGTGGTCTCAACCTCTACACTGGAATTATGCAAAGGTTGGCGGGCTGGGACAATGACGATGAAAGAACAATAGCAGACTATGCCTGACCCAAGGCATGCAGGTCCTAGTTACTGAGTGAACAAGTGCAGTTAACAAAAGTAGCAGGAAGGGGCGGCCAAGGGAGATCTCTCCTGGGCCCATGGAAGACGGTCAGAAACATCCATCCAGAGAGCGTTCCGTAACCCAGCCCACACCGCACGGCTGAGCGTTTTCCATATTCTCTCACTTACTTACTCCCGCCTCATGGGAAGAGGCCTAAGATAGGGCACGGCTGCTCACATGTGCACACGCAGGATCCGGAGCTCAGTCAGATGGGGAGCCCCTGCCTTAGACAGTGGGGTGGGTGAGTGACCCGGTCCCGCAGACAGGTTCTTACCTCCAGCACCAGGTAGTGCTCTGGGGCGGGGGCCGCCGCCATCTCTCCCAGGACCCGCTCGCATGCCAGGGAAATGGCGTCCATGGAGGTCAGGAGGGGGGCCACGATCTCTGGGAACTGGAGGCAAAGGAAGCAAGGGCCAGTGAGGCCTCTGGGTGGGCCCTGGACAGCTGCCCGGCGAGCGGGGGTGTGGGGGAGAGGGGGGGTCCCATTGCCCCCTCTGAGGAAACCTCCTCTCCTCTGCCTTGCCCAGATGCCCAATAGAGGGAGGAGATTCTCGCTGCAAAGCCAGCGTGACAGAAGATCCTGCCCCGCCTCCCAGCTGGAGCAGGACGGACAGCACCTCCTTTCCTGCCAAACTCCTGCCCAAGCCCCGACTCCAGCCCACTCCCCTATTAACCAGGAGGCAGAGGGAGGACGCCAGCCCATGAGCGCCACCTGCCGGACACCCGCCCAGGGTGGAACCAGAAGCACCTTGAGCAGCCTGTTCCTGACGCTGAGCACCAAGGCCTTGGTGCTGCGAGGGACTTTGGTGTTGGTCAGGAGGATCTTCAGAGCCGGGGGCCTGCGGGCAGAGGGTCCTGTGAGCCCAGGATGGAGGAGCTGGGTCAGGGCAGGGGCAACCTGGGGCTCCACCCGCCCCACACAGAGGGGAGGCGGAGGCCCAGGGAGTGACATCAGGTCAGGGGAAGCACTGGCTCCAACCACAGCTGCACCTTCGCTTCAGCCCTGGACAGGCCATCCCTCACTCACTCACTCACTCGGCTCTGGGCACCTTATGCGCTAGGCAGAGCACGGCACATCGGGGAGTCAGAAGTTCAGCTCCCCAGGGACGAGCACAAGAAGGGGCCGAGGTTCTGCCAAGCGCGCACTCCGGGAGCGGGAGTGCAGGGTGCTGGGGGTCAGGAAGGAGAGCAACAGGTCCCAGGTGGATTGCTCTGCTCAGCGGGGATGCAGGGAGGGAAGAGGCCGATGCAGCTGGTGGGTCCACACAGGAACCCGGGGGAGGGCAGGCTTGTGGGGAGTTGGGTTCCCAGCGTGTGAGCCCACTCTTGCCCGGCTCCAACACCAGATGTGCTGGGAGGGAGGCAGGGAGGCCCAGGAAGCCGGCTCTCCAGCGTGGCCCTTTGTCGTCACCTGCCCTCCGAGCTTGGTACCCCTCCTAAAGCCACACCGTCCTGTGGTTGGCCGTCTTCGGGGCTCAGCCCTCGTTTCTTGTCATCCCAACCCGCCTTTCGGAGCGCTGCTGGGGGACAGAGGGGGTAGGATTCGGACGGCTCTGGCTCAGACAGCTGGCGAGGGCAGACCCCTCGGTGCCTTTACTCTCTTCTTTTCACAGCTCCGGGCTGTAAAACCCAGCAGGGCTGGGAGAGGCTGCCAGAACCTGCTTGGTCTCACCGCCCATAAGCCCATGAAATTAATATCGATTCTCAGCCTTGGAGGCCGGCTTTTTTTTTTTTTTTAACTTGACAAAAGATGAACATTCTATTTGGCTTTTCTCTTCCCTTTAAAGACAAGCCGTTCCTCAAAAGGGCAGCGTTCTGGGAGGCCGCATCTTGATCCACTGGCAAACAATGCATTTCTTTATGGAGAAGCACCATGCGTGGTTTGAGGCGAAAGGGCTCCTCTGTAAGCCACCGGCGGGATTAACGCGGTCTGGCCTCTCTGCTTCTCAGAGCAGCGCCATCTGCTCACCACGCGCCCTGCAGCCAGCAGAGGAGGTCGGTTTGCTGTGTTCCCATCCATCGGGCGGGGGGCGTTTGGGTACCCCTCTTCATCTCTTAGAGAAGTCCTCTAGAAATGGGCCTCTTGCCAGCCCTACAAAACTCAGGGCTCCTATGAATTCCTGTGACGACCACCCGGGGCTACGCCCTGTAAGTGCTTGTGTGCACTTGGCCTGGCTACCTCCCCAGCCTCATCTCATCTCTGCCCTCCCTGGTTGCCACCCTGAGCCACCCTGGCCTCCCAGCTGCTGCTCAATACGCCAGGCTCCCTCCTTCCTGCCTCAGGGCCTTTGCACTTGCGTTTCCTCTGCCAGGGACCGGCCTCCGTCCTCGACAGCTTCATGACTCACTCCTGTATTTTATTCAGGCATCTGCTCAGATATCCTTTTATCAGAAGCCTCCACCAATAAGCTCATTGATCACCTCCTCCAACGAGCTCCCTCCACCTTGAGCCCCTGCCCTGCTGCTCCCCAAAGGCACCTGGGACTGCGCAACCTGCTCTTAAAGAGCAAGGTGCTTGAGGGCCGTCTCCTCTCGCAAAACGTGAGTCTCATGAAGGCAGGGCCTTCTGTGCCCTGCCAAGGCCCAGCGCCAGCTCCCAACAGTTGCTCAGTAACTTGTGGAGCAAATAAGTAAATTTGGTCAGCAAAGAGCTAAGAGCTTTATAGACGCTGCTCCTGATCTGTGCTCGGGAGCCACTGTATGAACAGGAGAGGAAGGCCTCCGGAGACGACGCAGCCAAGGGCACCTGGCTAGCAAGTGCAGAGCTGGGCCCACACCCGGGCCCCCAGACCCGAGCCTCTATTCCCCACACCACCAACGGCCGCAGAGCAGCCTCGGGCCTCTCCCGCCTCCTCCTGCGTTAGAAACACCTGGCCCTCACCTCCCGATCCCCCCCAGGAGACTGCACAGGCCGTCTTCACTGGCTTGCTCTCCCAGGGGCAACCTGGGGCCTAGTTCAGGGCTTAGGATGTAACTGGCTCTCAGGAAACACGGGTGAATGAAATGGCACTGCCTCCATGCAGGACCCCCGCACCTGCAGCCTGACCTACGAGACCCTTCAGTGTCACCCAGGCACACTGAGAAACCTCTGGATGCTTTGTCCCAAGATCACAGCTGTGACGGCCTCCTCCCATAGACCGGGAGGTGAGCCCCGAGGGTGGGCCCAGGCCCAGACATCCCAGAATCCTCCGACTGCTCTTGCTCTCGCTGCACACGGATTAGTAGGCCCGGCAGAGCCAGCCCCGCCTGGGCCCTGCGGTTGCACTGCCATGATTCCACGGCAGCCATAGGAAGCTGTCCGACGCTCCTCAACACCCTGCTTCCTCCTCCGTGTACAGCACAGGTCGTCACCAGGGGTCTGCTCTCCAGGGCACATGTGGCAACATCAGGAAATCCGGCCCGCACAGCTCGGCTCCACTATGACCTGGCCAGCCACCAGGCCCAGAGTGGGAGGCTAAGAAACCCGACGACAGGCCTCAGGGAGGCAGGTGTGGCTCCCGGAAGCCGCCACGGCTGGGACAGGAAGATCCCAGAGGTGCAGGAGATCAGCCCATGTCACTCCAGGCCACTGAGACACGAATGAAGTGGCCCAGCTGGCGAGGGCAGGGTCTGGGACCTGCTGCCCATTCACAAAGAAGTCAGCCCTGGGTAAAGAGGCTGCGAGCCAGCCCTGGCAACCTCACAGCCGTGAACAGGCCGCTGAGGCAGCAAAGCATCCTGGGCCACACATCGCCACCCGACTTGATCTGACTTGATGGAGGGCACCGGCTCCTGCCCACCCCACACTGCATTCCCTGCTCCTGCCATTTCCACTGAGTGCAAACAGAGCAGAGGAAGGTGAAATGTAAACACATTTGTCCTTCCAGTTACTCCAGAGGGACGGACGGCGTAAAGAAACACACAAAACAGGCCGAGAGCTGCTGAATGCCGCCTCTGTTCAGAGCGTCTCGCAAGCTCGCCTCTTGCTCCCGGCCTGGCTCTGCCTTCATCACAGCAACTCTCACGTGGTCTCGTGAGACCCAGAACGTGCCCCAGATTCACCTTGCTATCCCTAGCTCCCAGTCAGCGTCCCGAGGAACACAGAAGGTATCAATCCTTGTTGGCCGAGTGAATGAGTAACTACCTGAGCAGCCCGTTCTGGCAGGTGGATGCACAGCCATGCACGGCCTCCCCTTTAACCTCTGGGCGATTTAAGATCGGAGGTGGAGGAGGAAAGAGCGGGGCTTTCTCATGGAGGAGAGATGGTCTGCAAGGGCCACACGGTGGACGGGAAAGCCCAGGGCCACCTGCCCCGCATGTTACATAAAGACACAGCTCCCGTGGGACGGCCCTGCCGAGGGCGCTGCGCCACCGGACGTACCTCTTTAGGGGTGAGATCTTTCCTTGCTGGTATCGGAGCGCGCCTCCTGAAGAGAAAAACCGGAGGGTCAGAAACCCGAACTACTCTTGGGAGAAACGTTAGATTCGGCCAGGCCATGGGCTCCCGGCCGCTCCCTTCCCCCGGGGCTGCCAGCTCCTCTCTGACAGCCGAGATGAGTAATGGAGGGGCCCAGCTATGGTTCTGCAGCTTTAACTTCGGACACCCCTGGGGACTGCACTGGAGCTGTCGCTTCCCAGGCCCCAGCCCCAGCCCCTGCGATCTGCATTCTGAAGGTGTGAGGCTGAGATTTCTCCCGTTCCCTTCAAAACAGGAAAGTGCTACTTTTCTCAGAACCAAATGATTCTATTCATCCCAAACCAACAGGCCCCAGGCACCTACAAGTGTCATAGGAATCTTAAATATGATAAAAATAAAGCAAGCAGGCCCGAGCGAGGCAGCACCTACCCCAGGTGCTGACGGCGTTGTCCACTCCGGAGGGGTTCCCGTGAATCACCCTCTCCCCCTGGAAGGCCCACTTGTTAATCACTTCCAAGTCCTCCGCTGTCCACCTGAAGGCACAAAGCTCACCTTTACCGCAGTGCTGGGTGGGGCCAGGGGTCCCCAGGGCAGGAGAGGCAGGGGCCACGGGCTGGGCTGGGTGAAGGCCAAAGGCAAAGGCGTTTGGGCCCTCGAACTCAGAAGAGAAACATGCTCAGAGCCTCCCTGCCCTCCCTCCCCTTCCCTCCGAAACCCTCCTGCCTGGCACGGGAGAGAGCCCGGCTTTGGGTTCTCACAGTCCTACTTTGCCTCCTGCCAGCTGAGTGACTCTGGGCCCATTACCTAACCTTGCTCATCTGTAGCACGGTCACTCCCCTCCTCAAAGGCTAGCTGCAGTGTACTGAGTGCTGGCAGGGCGCCTGGCAAGGTGTTCACCAGCCATGACGGCAGCTGTGACTGTAACAGACCTTTACAAAAGCACCTGCTCCTGAACCACACTGCCTGGAAGAAGAGGGGGCAGAGGGAGGACTTTCCCAGCAGTGGGCACGGAGGGAACATGCTCTGGGTGCAAACGCAGCTGTGCCCATCCTGGCAGCAGCACTGTCTGCCAGCCTGCTCTTCTGCTGCTGCCCTGAGAGACGGACGAGCCAGCTGGGTTCCACGTGGCTGCGACCCCAGGCCCTCCAGTGGGAGGGCTCCCTCAAGTCCCATCGGTCCCGGGACAAGCCTCGACCAGAGGCTGCCAAGCTGCCTTCTTGGGTCTGATCCCCAGCTCCCGGGCGAGGCCAGGGCTCACTGCACCACCTCTGTGCTGAGGTGGCTTCTCCAGGCGTATTGCCCAGTCACAGTGGCTCCCCGCAGCGTGCTGACAAGCCTCACTGATGCTCAGTGACAGAGAGGACGCCTCACGGGGACACGGTCCAGGACCTGATAGCGGGCACACGTCCTGTGCTTGCTTCTTGGCACGTTGTAATTTTGTTCATAACCGTGTCACGACCTGGCAACACCAGCCTCGCCATTGCAGAGGACACTCAGGTGTCAAGGGGCGCAGCGGCCTGGCCATGGGCCCACAGCGGGCTGATGGCAGAGGGGGCCCAAAGCCTCATCTACCCTGCTGCCCTCCGCAACTGGGTTCAGGTTCTTCCTGGGCACATGAACCCCAAAGAGGAAGTTGGGGGTGAGAGGTAGGGTTGGGGACTTAAAGTGTTCAGTGCAGGGGTGAAGGGCTCCAGCCCTGGGTTCAAATCCCACGCGGCCACCACTAGCTGTTTGGCCGCACTGCCCGTTTCTTCTGTAAAATGGCACGTGATACCCTCACAGGGGGGTGGGGGGGTGGGTTCTTGGCAAGAGAACCCATGCTCGGGTCATGGCCCACAGGAAGGACAGCGAGCAGGGCGAGGACCATGAGTACCTGCTGGCGGCCTCCCCACCCTTCAGCGGGTTTGGGATCTCCTCGCACAAGGTCAGGAGGGCAGCTGCCAGACACACGGAGTAGGCGGCACTGGAGCCCAAGCCGGCCCCGGTGGGCAGCTCCGACCACACCACGACGTCCAGGCTGGGCAGGGCGCTGAAACACACACCGCAGGGCGGTACAGACTCGTTCAAACTGCCAGGATGTCCCGCCAGAGCTCTTCCATCAGGAGCCACCAACCATCCCGCTCAAGGCCTGCCTGCTCCCCACGCGAGCGAGGCTCCCTCATGGCCCCGCTCGTAGCACAGGCTGGTCCCCTGCCCAGGATGGCTTCAGCTCTGCACCTCTTCCTCCCCTGGGAGCTCCTGCCCGTCCTGCAAGACGCTTCTCAGGTCTCCTTCCCCCGAAGCTTCCCCTGGACACGCAGAGGTCACACTCAACCTGCCCTTTCAAACTGCACACGGCCGCCCCGCCCACCCACCCAGACCAGAAGGTGGGGGCATGCCCCTCCCCCTCTGAAAGGGGACAAGCCCCCTCCCAGCTGAAAATCCTGCATCAACCTGCAAGCGCTGAGGCACTTAAAGTGGAAGCGCCCTCAGCTGGCGCCTGGCACCCAGGGCCCACGTACGCTGCGTCTGCTGCTCCAGTGAAGGGCCGCCCCCCGAGGCTTTCCCTTCAGGTTCTGGGCCCAAACATCAGAGTGATGACTACGTGGTTTGTTTGGGGAACAACTGATAACTGTGTGCCCGACACCATTTCATCTACAGCTGGCCCCTGAACAGTGAGGTCAGGGGCACCTAAGTCTGCCCTCCGTCCCCGCGAATGTGAAAGCCGAGGCCGCTGTCTATCTATTGGAAAAAGACCCATATACAGGTGGACCACATATGGATGGACCCACGCAGTTCAAACCCAGGTTGTTCGAGGGTCAACTGTACAACATTTCTAATCCTCCAGTCGTTTTCTGAAGAAAACAATAATGGTAATTAGTATTTAATGGCTAACACTTACCAAGCAACATGCCAGGCTCTAGATCAAACCCTTTAGATAAATGAACTCATTCAACCTCTTAACAACCCTATGAGGTAGGTACTATCACTGCCCCATTTTACAGATGAAAAAATGGAGGCTCAGACAGGTAAGAACTTCCAGCAAGCCACTCGGTACTGTGCTGGGGTTTGAACCGACGCAGCCTAACTCTCAATCCATGCTCTCTCACGGGACACCCCTCACAGGACTGCCACCTCCAGGAGGGGGCTGGCCCAAGGGCACAAGTGGGTACAGGCTTCCCTCTGCTAACCAGGCGCTGCCCTGGAGCCCGGAGGCTGTGGAACAAGGTGCCCCATGGACACGGCTCAGGAGAAGCCACCAGGTGTGTCCAAGAATAGAATCTGGCTTGGCCTCTACTGGATTGAGGGCAGAGCAGGCAGTGCAGGGTTAAGTCAGTGTGGCCCTGGCTGGTCTGGCTCAGCGGTTAGCGTGTCGGCCCACAGACCAAGGGGTCACAGGTTCAATTTCCGGCCAAGGGCACGTACCTCAGTTGCGGGAGGCAATCAACTGGGGTGCTGATGTTCTCTCTCTCTCCCTCCCTCCCCCCTCCCTCTTTCTAAAAGATCAATGGAAAAAGTATCTTCGGGTGAGGATTAAAAAAAAAAAAGGTCAGCGTTAGGATTCAAGTGACCTGAGTTAATGCCCGGCTCTACCACTTACCAGCTGCGTGGCCTTAAGTGACCGCACCTCTGAGTCAGTTTCTCTCCCGGAGGGTTGCTGTGAATGGCAAAAGCGGACCACATAGAGTGCCTAGCACGGTGCTGGCACATGGTGGGGCAGCTGCCAGCTGCCATCAGAAACCGGCAGGGAGCCTGTGCATTGTCCAGCAGCCCAAACCAGAGGAGCCCTCCCCCACTTCGGGGGGAAGCGGACCAGGCCTCCTTCCCCGCCAGGCACACACCTCCGCTTCCGGCAGATGGACAGGTACAGGTAAAGGAAGGCCAGCACGGCCAGACGCTCGCGGTCGGCAGAGTCCTCAGGGAAGCCCGCCACCTCCTTCAGCTTCTCCACTTGCTCTGTGATGTCACCTTGGTCTGTCACACAGCAAACAAGGACACGCGGATGGGTGAGACTCAGACGCTCTTACAGACAACAGGACACAAAGAGCTGCTGGTCACCGCGACCGGGACATGGTGCACACGGCTCACGGCCGAGCACCGCAGCTGCGTCTGCCGGGGGCCTCCGGGCTTCGCAGGCAGGAGGCTGGGTTTGGGTCCTGACTGGGAGACTCACTGGTTCCTGGCCTTGAGCCTGCGCCTTAACCCTCTGAACTTGGGCCCCTCCTTGGTAAATGGGGGTAACAACAGTACCTCCTCACAAGTGTGTCATGAAATAAAGTAAAATAAGGCACATAACTCCTTCGCACAGCTTCTGGCACACAGGAAGCGCTCAATTAATAGTTTAAAACATACACATGCACATGAAAAGTGAGTGCTAGCGCAAGCACCAGAGGCCTGGGTTTGACCGCCACTGTACGAAACCAGCACCAGAGGCTGTGTTACATTGCTCCCCATTATTCCCCTCTCCCAGAGCATCATCAGGAGAACAGGACACTCAATAAAACCCGTGAACGCGAAATACAGAGACCTGCCTGGGCAGGAGGGAAAGGCCAGGAGGCAGTTTCTCTTCCAGTGCGAGAGGCCGGGCACGCTCATCGCGGAGGCGGAGGAGCAGAGCAAGTCCGACAAGCTCGCCTTTGCACACCGCTCGCTGGGACTTGAAATGAGCCGGGTGTGCCGGTTAGGAAGCGTCAGGGTGGGGCATGTAAGTGCTATGTGTTGACTGGATTAATGATATTAGAGGCAGCCAGGCCAGTGACAGTGGTCCTGAGAGCCCAGGCATGTCAGAGCTCTGTGAGGGAGACGGACTGGTTCGTTAAGAGCCCGGGTTTTGATTTTGGGAAGACCCAAGTCTGAATCCTTTCCGTGTCTCTGAGCTCCATGACCTGAGCCACTTGGCCCCTGAACCTCAATGTTCTCATCCATAAAATGGGGATGAATAACACCACCTACTTCCAGGGAAGGCCGGGACTCCAGGAGCACAGCATACGTAGTTCTGTGCCTGGCACCCATAAAGGCCCAGTAACCGTTCCCTGTGGTTATTACTAGTGTTAGGAGGGAACCAAAGAACACGGAGAGAAAATAATGGTGGATCCTGCAACCGAATAGAAAACACTAGTGTCCAAAAGGCTCAGATTCCCTGTCTCCTTGGGGGAAAATGAAACAAGCCCTCGTGTCTGCACTGCACTCTGCGTCACAGCCCTAGGCCCAACTCTGACACTTAAGTGCCTAATTATGATTAATTACCTAATTAATATTAATTGCTGGATCCTCACAGCCACCTCCCAGGTAACAGAACTCAGCTCAGAGTGTTAAGTGACCCGCCCAGGCTCACACAGGGAGTGAGAAGTGGTCTGAGACGTGTCCCATCCCACCGGCTGCTTCCATCCCTGCCGATGGCACCTAGAAGCGGCAGCCAGTTCTCAGGGGGCGGGTCCAGCTGGCTGGGCGGCCCTGTGCACCATGAAAAGCAAGGTCCGGTGCTCGGGACCGCTGGTTTCTGAGGCAAGATCCAAAGCAGTGCTCCTCACTGAGGTGTCCCTGCGATCACCCCGCGGAGCCCTTTTTCAAATACACATGCCGGGTCCCCTACCTACCACCACACCTGCCACTACGAGTCTCAGCAGAAGGGTAGGACCAGGAATCCATCAGAGCTGCTACAAACAACAAACCTCCCCAGGGAATCTCAAGGCAGGACTGAGGTTGAAAATAATTACTGGAAAATGGGGATTTTCCACTCTTTCTCCGTCTCCCTCCAGAATCTGAGAGGGGCTGAGTGCTTGCTGCGGACTGATTCCGTGGGCACAGGAGCAGCTTGGGAGAAAGCCCGGGGGAGTCTCCTTTGCCCACCCTGGCCGAGAACCACTGTTCCCGACAACAAGGCGTCAGTCCAGAGAGGAGACAGACCAGGACGCACGCTCTCGCTCTGACCCAGGGAAGCGGTGGCTCCGCAGATGAAGGCGCCTAGCTGCGCGGGGTGGACCCGGCATTCCCACAGCTCGCAAATTAGCACGGGCCTCTATTTACCGGAAGACAGTCCCGATATACGGAAGAAAAAAGGAGTCATGTGGCCTGTCCAGTTTTAGTTAAAAAACAAGATATCTCCCTATCTCAATCAGTCTATCAACAGAAAATAACCCAGAGGGATTAACACCAAGATGCTTAAGAGTTGTCATGAGGGATGGTGATAATAGCTGATTTCTTTTTACTTGTAATCTTCCAGTATTGACTGTATGTATAATAAGCATAAGTTACTTTTATTTTAAGAGATTTTTCATTATGTAAAATGCCAATACATTCTCCTTGTTAAAATGACATTAAAACAACATTTGTCCACTCCTGGACCTTCGGACCCTCCAGTGGTAACTACTCACCATTGTCCGTTGGGTGGATATCTTCCCAGCCTTTTCCTAAGCATTTGCATACACACCGATTCTTAATCTGTGTCATTCCTAATCACACTGCACCTGCCCTTGTGTAACTTGTTTTCCACTCAATAGTAGGTCATGATTATCTGTCCACACAGCCCACACAGATCTGTCTAGTGCATCATTTTATGCTTTTGATTTTAAAAATTA
>NW_005871979.1:136174-141247 GCF_000147115.1 Myotis lucifugus
AAGAGCCACACTCAAAGGGGCAAAGAGCCGCATGTGGCTCTCGAGCCGCAGTTTGCCGACCACTGGCTTAGAATAACTGCCCAGCCTCGTCTTATCCACTCCCTTCAGGGCCCAGCTCCGCCCACACCGGGTTCCTCCTCCCTGCACTTACCCAGGAAGCTGGTGTCCAGCAGCTGGAGCCTGGCCACATCCCAGGCCCTCTGGATGCCGATGTTTGGTAAGCTGAGGCCCACTTTCCCATTGCTGCGGGGCTGAAGCCGGAGAAACGTTCTCAAGTTCAAGGCCACAGCCAGTGCTACCTATAGGGCAAAAGCAATGAGCCTGCGGGTGGGCAGCAACAGGCGTGACTCCTGTCTCAGGAAAAAGGGGACAACGTCAACTCCGTGCTGGTTCACAGGCCACTGCCACCCGGGCCGTGGCAGACGCTGCTCACCAGCCGTGGCATGCTCCCCACATAGCGTGGGCACAACCCCTGCCCACCAAGTAGGAGTTCAACTGTACTTATGTCTGCCTTCCCCATGCAAAGCCTCAGAGGTTCACGCCAAGGAATGGCTGCCCCGTAATAACCACGTTTCGAGGATAAGAACATCAAGACAAAGAGGAGGAGTGGGAAAAGCATGAGCTTTGGGCTCAGACGGACTTGGGTTCACTCCCAGCTCTCCCAATCCTCTCCGAGCCCCAGTCTCCACGGCGGTGAAACAGGATAATAAAGTGCAGCCGCAGGGGCAGTTGTAAGAGTTACGTGAGATGACGCCTGTTTAGACTCCTGTGCTGGGGCCTAGCGTCCTCCCACTTCTAAATGGTGAAGGTCCCCAGACGTCAATCCTCAAACCTCCCTCTTCTCCACCGAAGCTCGCTGCCTCAGCGCTGATTCACTCCCAGGCTGGCCGTGTCGTCCTCTGCTCTCAGAGTGGGCTGAGCGGCCCTGCGGTGGGCACAGGCCTGTCTTTTCCTCGCCTGGCTGGGGAGACTGACCTCCTCGCCGATGTACTCTCAGGCCATGCGACGAGGCTGCCTGTTAGCTCCCTTCCCTGTTAGCGTCGGGGACAATGGTGCCGTCCGTGCAGGTGGGCCCTTTACCCTTGCCCATGGACCACGGCATGCTCTCCGTGCAGGATGACTTTTCCCCGGCGCCGACACCAGCAGGCCTTCTGGCAACATGATTCGGGGGCTCCTGAAAGGGAAAGCCAGAGGGTGGACGGCCCGGATCTAGACATTCATACAACGCCGAGTGCCAGCGCGTCATTTAGAAAGAAAGGCGGCTGCAGTGCAGCGTCACCAGACCCGCCAGAAAGACCTGGGCTCGCACGCAGCCCTTCGGCTCCCGCGGGATGTCACCTTGGCTAACTCGCTTCTATGGCTCTGGACCTGGGTCCTCACGTGTTAAGTGAGGACATAGCTGTGCCCACCTCAGGAAGCCTGGGGACGCTGAGGTTAAACAATGCGAGGGAAGCACTTGACCCCGCTCCACCACTGAGGGCTGCTATAATGGCTGTTCTTGGTTCCCGATTTTATTACTATTAAAGGCACAGACTTAAGTGAGATCGTGGGCCCGAAAGAACTCTTCCCCGGACACGCGGGCTGCTCCCGAGAGGTCGGAGCTACACCGAAGCGCGATCTCCACCGCAGTCCCAGAGTCGCCGGCTGGGTCTCGGGGTGCGCGCATTTTGATTTTCATAAATAATGCAAAGTGACCCTCCATTCAAGGCTTCACGTGCACTGGTCACGTCGGCAGGAGAAGACCTGAAGCTCGCTGAGCACCAAGTACTACCGCGATCCCCGTTTCCAGGCGGGGAAACCGGGCTCGGGCGGGGAAACGTACTGCTTCACCGATGCCGGAAAGCACGTCCGTCAGGCTCGCGGTCCCGCCCCTCAGGATGGTTCTCGGTTGGAGAAGCAGCCAGAGGAGCCGGGAGCCCGGCCCAGCGTCGCCCGGGGTCTCGGCTCGCGCCCCCCGGCCCCACAGCGCCGGCCTCTCCCTCACCTGCCGCCGCCGGAATCTATCCCGGAGCGCACGAGCCGCCCCTTCCGCTCAGCCAATCGGAGCGCGCGAGCATTGGCCAATAGGTGCTGTCTACCAAGACGTCACGGGTTTCCCCGCCCAGCTTCTCCCGCGAACCAATAGAAAACGAGACCCTGGGAGTGTCCCGCCCTGGGCCGAAAGCCACGGACCAATGGAAATAGAGGTTGAGCGGTGGCGCGGCGGGCGGTAGGTGGAGTAACCCCGGGACCTGGACGGGAGCCTGGCGGGGTCAACCCCGACGAGCGGCTTGGACATGGCTGTGTGGGTTTTGGGGGGCCGCCTTGGCCTCCGCGGGTGCCTCGCGGCCGGCAGGCTACTTTGTCCCCGTTTCCAGAGCCGCGGTTCCCCGGGCGTAGAAGACGGGGACAGGTAAGTGCCTGGCTGGGAAAGTACCGACACCCAGAACTGTCGTCGCATAGTGACGTCACACGGCTGTGACGTCATGCCGGGTGAGTCCTCTCTCCTGACGTCACCACGGCGAGGGAGCCAGAGAACAAGGTTTCTGTGCACAAGAAAACTCTGCACGAAGCTCAGGGCAGGGCATGTCCCTTGTGGGCCGAGAGGCCGTCCCGCCTGGCTCCACGGCCAGGAGGGCCTCCATTCAGTGTGCACCGACCCCCAAAGCGGCTTATACTTTCAGACCCAGAGGCGCACTGCGCGATGGAAGCATGGCTGTCATCTAGACCTTGAAACCCGCACCGCTTCCCGGGCCTCGGAACGGAGAGTGCCATGATTAATAACGCAGCCAGATGTTACTGCTAGATCCAGTGTCTTAACCTTTGAAAAACCTTGCAATGTCCTATTTTAATGTTGAAGCCTGTATTAAAGGTGTTATGTGGCTATTTGGAAATGCCAGTTTTTAACCTTGTTTTGGCAATTCTTTATTTCTGAGGATCTTGAAGTTTCATAGAGAGGACGTGCCCCCCCCCCCCCAAGAGGCCCTGACTTGGTAGAGTAGAGGGTACAGTTTGGGGTCTGGAGTAAGATGGTCTTGGGCCTGAGTCCCAGCCCTCCCCTCCTGGGTGACCTAGGAAGGTGGGTCTCGCCTTGTGAGCCACAGTTAATAGTAAAATGGTCATGGGTAGTGCCTACTGTTGGAGCCGTGGGAAGACTCTAGGGACAATTTCAGGGTATAATGCTGGCAATCCCTTCAGCACAGTGCAGGGGCTGTGGAAAGGTGATTGATACGTTATTTCAGTGAGTATTTATTGAGCTTCTGCATTGAAAAATGCACTATATCAGCTACTCTGCAGACATGGATGTGGGCAAGACACAGAACCTGCCACAAGGGCTTACAGCTAAGAGGGATATGGAGGGGAACGATGTCAACGAGCGTTAAGCATGAGGGGTGAGTGCTGCCTCGGAGGCCATGAGCAGCATGGAGGGAGGGAGGTGCCCCACGTGGAAGCCACCCCCACTCACCACCTTTTGATGTCTGTTTTCTCATTAGGCCACAGCCTCCCTCGAAGACACCCAAGATCCCCAAGATTTACACCAAAACAGGAGACAAAGGTACGGTGGGGAAGGTGAAAAATGCAGAGACACGGCAGGCTCCATTTTAAAGTTCTTCCAAATTCTTTGCAGCCATTAAAAAAGTGTGTGGCAGCCCTGGCTCAGTTATTACACTTGAAATAGACATTTTTCTAAAAAGTGCATATCGTCGAAAAAAATCTTATTTTTGGCAGCTGAACATTTTTCCCCCCACAGGGTTTTCTAGCACCTTCACTGGAGAAAGGAGGCCCAAAGACGACCAGGTGTTCGAAGCCTTGGGAACTACAGATGAATTAAGTTCAGCCATTGGGTAAGGGAGGTGGACTTGGTCTGGAGGCGGAGTTTGAATTGGGCAGCAGTACAGGTGATTAACACAAAGCCTGTGTGACTGCTGGCTAGTCTGGGGGTTGCCACACCTTGACGAACCTGCCTCAGCCTGGAAGCACAGGCGCATCTGGCCAGCGCCACAGGCTGCCGGGCTGCAGCGCCTTCCCTGTCCCACGCCATGGGAAGCTGCCCTGCCCACTGCCCCTGGTTCCCTCACTCTTCCCGTGAGTACGTGTGCCGTTGAGGCGCACATGTTAAGTGAAAGAAGTGAGTTGAGCCCAGTATACAGCGTGTCGGATGTGGTCCCTTTGGTGAGTCTTGTTTTTTAAGTAAGCGTATACACAGCCAGGGTTTAGAGGTGGACTCGGAGTTAGTCAGGATTAGCCAGGTCGTGCTGTGATAACAGCAACCCCCAAACCTCATGATTCACAGCACCAAAGTGTATTCTGTGCTCTCACATCAAGCCCATCACAGGCCGGGCGTGTTTCTGTTCCACAAGATGTCACTCTGGGACCTGGGCTGGCGGGGGAGCAGGCGCTGTGGCAGAGGGAACAGTGATCACGCTAAAGCTCACACTGGCTCGGAAGTGACACATCACTTCTGCTCGCATTTCTCTGGCCAGAGCCAGTCACGTGGACATGCCTGACTGCAGTGCGGTGGGAGGGGCAGCACGTATTTGATGACAGTTGTCCAGTCCAGCTGCTGACAGGGTGAGGGGCACTTATCTCACGTGCTGGTTCGGGAGCTTTGTGGGTGACGGTCGTGGGAACCAGACAGACCTGGCTTCAGATTCTCTGCCGCTGCTGACTGGCTGTGTTGCTTCAGGCAAATCACCTGGCCTCTCTGAGCCTCAGTCTCCTGTTCTGTCCAATGATCATAGTAATGGCTTCCATCTCACTAGGTTCTAGTCAGGATTGAATAAGATAATTCCATGTTCACCCTAAGACAGTGCCTGGTGCAAGTAATAGCAATGCCAGCGGGTATTATTATTAAAACTTCCCTTTTTGTGTATTCCATTTCTCAAGGATGGGCCTGACCAGGTGAGACCTTCGGGACAGATAATGGGAGGTGTAGGTGGTCTCCCAGGAGGGTAGAGAAGGCAGACCCCTTGGTGTGGGGGGCGGTGGGGGGCAGGCAGACACAAGATGATGTGGGCAGAGGGGAGGGAAGGCGAATCCTAGGATCAGTTACTTAGAATCAGCAAATGGCAAGCCCTCACTTTCAGTTGATGT
>NW_005871979.1:141626-143943 GCF_000147115.1 Myotis lucifugus
TAACAGGAAGCGGCTGGGGAGGTGCCCTGGTGTCCTGCTTGCCCTCCCAAAGCCATTCTCTTTGCCTCTGTGCCCGGGCAGGGCTGACCTTTATCAGCTGCTGGTGGTTTCATGCTGATTCCTTTGTCCTCTGGCTTTCAGGTGGGCCCGGCCAGTGGGAGGCACCGCGGGAGCCGTGACGGGTCGAGAGGTGCGGGTGTTGCCCGGCTCCCCGCTGCAGGTGGCTCTGGCGGTAGCTGGGCTCCCGCCTACTCTCTCCCGCTGTGTGGCTCCTGGTGGCGGCCCCCACCGAGGAGCAGCTCTCCCCAGGCTCCAGGGCATCTTTGACCCTCCCTGGTCCCCTCAGGCTTCTGCTCTTGCCGATCTTTGCCTCTGTTAGCAGTTTCCATAACTCGTCCCATGCTCTGTTAGCCGCCCTTTGCACAGCTTTTCCCTGGGAACCCTTCAAAAGCAGCACTCTCTGTCCCCTGCCAGGACCCTGACGGCACAGAAGTGGAGGGCAGAGTCCCAAGGAGACAGTGCCTGACCTGCCCTGGGCACCTTCCTTCCCCCACCTGCTCCTTCCCAGGAAACTCCTATTCGGCCTTTAAAGTCCCACCTGCAGCATCGCTTCCTCCAGGAAGCCCTCCTGAGCCCTAGCCAAGGCCAGGTTTTCCAGGAATCAAGCCCTTTCCTTCAGAGCACTGGCCTCAGTTTGCAAGTTCACCTTCAGTCATGTGATAGTCAGTCCATGTCTTCTCCTCCTGCTGTATAGAGCTCACCATGGAATCGCCTGGACCTGGCCAGAGTAGGCACTGAACAAGCATTGTTGACTGGATGAGTCATGGGTATAAGAAAAGGCGTTTTGAGAAACAAATACCCTTAACCAAGTGGAAGGTTGTGAGGTTCTTATTGCCAGCAGGAAATAACACCGAGGCTGTCATAGCCAAGTTAGCTGAATGGCCCGTCACCTGAGAACCATGGCCTTACAGCAAAGCAGGGCCTGGGGATGTTATGTTAGAGGCAGATTCTTTTTCCTTTTCCCTCATAGGTTTGCTATGGAATTAATTGCGGAAAAGGGCCACCCATTTGCTGAGGAGCTTGAGAAAGTGAGTAACAATTCTTGTTTATCCCTGAGGCCTGGTGACCATAACTGGATTAGGCATTTGATCATCGCTTCCTCTCTGTGTCACCTGGGACTAGTCACTCTTCCTCTGAGCCTCAGTTTCTCCATCTGTAAAATGGGGACACCCAGATAATCCTCCCTCCCAGGCAAGTGGTGAGGATTGCTCCAAGAGAAGGAAATGTAAAGGGTTGTCCCTGGTCTCTGCCCCCCAGGGGACATTTGACAATGTCTGGAGACATGGTTGCTTGTCACAGCTGGAGGTGGAGGTCCTGGCAGCTAGTGGGTGGAGGCCAGGGATGCTGCATGCAGCCTGCAGTGCACATGACAGCCTCTGAGATAAACCGCCCAGGATCGGGGCGAGGAGATTCCTCTTGGCCGTCACTGGGTGCTCGACGCTCATTGTCTTCCTAACCCAGCTGTCCCCACGCGAGCCAGGTCTCCTCTCCACGGGGCTGGCGTCCAGCACGCTGAAAGTTCAGGCAGTTTGCTAATTAGCCTTTCAGTGCTGCTGATTAAAGCTCTGACACCCTCACCAGGCCAACCTGCATGCCTTGCTGTCAGGTGGCACCTTTGCATGGGGAGCCAGGAACCATGATAGATCTTCACTCGCGCCTTCTGTTGCTTCCCCAGATCCAGTGCTCCCTGCAGGACGTTGGCTCCGCCCTGGCGACACCCCGCTCCTCCGCCCGGGAGGCTCACTTAAGTAATTCGCTCTCTGAGCCACTGTGTGTACTGGGAGGGCCCTGCGGGGGTTGGACTGAGCGGGGACTCTCCTGGGTGTCACGTGGGACCCCGTCAGCCTGGCCCACAGACCCTGAGAGGGTCGTGGGAGTGGTTTGGAAGGCACCGGGCGGTTTCCTTGATGCTCGGGGCGACGGGCCTCATGGCCGTGTCCTACTCCTTGGCTCCTCAGGACGCACAACATTTGGGTCGGGGCGCGTCCTGGAGCTGGAGCAGTGGATCGACAAGTACACCGGCCAGCTGCCCCCTCTCACGGCTTTCATTCTGCCTGTAGGTACTGGGCAGCCTCCACCTGGGGTGGCTGCAGGCCACGTCCCCCTCTCCAATATTTAACAGTGACAGAGCTGCCCTCCACGTGCCCCACCCTCCCAGCCCTGTCCTCTCTGAAGGGGTGCCCAGGGGTGTGCCCGGCGGGGCCCTCTGCATGCAGAACACTGCGTGCGGGGGGCAGGGCCCACCCTCCATGCGAGG
>NW_005871979.1:146097-147619 GCF_000147115.1 Myotis lucifugus
GGTGGCCACCAGGGAAGAGGAGTTTGCCTTGTCCTGGTTCCTGAAGGCCTCACCCCAGGGCTGGACCAAGGTCTTTTGTCCGTGCTCAGCTGCCTCCAGACCCCCTGCCACTTCCCTCAAGGGCAGCGGCTGCTGGAGAAATCTGCCCGCCAGGTTCTCCTTGGTCTTCTCGGGACTGGGTTCACCTGCAGAAAGGAAGGCGAAGTGATTGCTGTAATGAGAAGGACGCACAGAAAAAATAAAAGTGGGAAGGGCTTGAACCGAGTGTGTGTGTGAGAGAGAGGGAGGGAGGAAGCAAGCATGAGAGCCTTTCCACACCAACTCCGTCCGTCAACTCCGCGCGTCCAAGGACTGGGAGTGGCCCCAGAGGCCCCTGGGGTGTCCCTGACTGACCTGTGCCCTTTTGTAAAGGGGAGGCAGACGGGTGGAAGCGGAGTCTCCGGGAGCCACCCGGCACCGCCTCCATTGGGGGAAGGGCCGTTGCAGAGTGACAGGTGAGGCCTGGGAACCACTCACCGTGGGCCCCCGTGTGCATGGCGGGGTGCAGCCTGCAGAATGCTCTCACGGGACCCTCCCCCCATCCAGGGGCGAAGACTGGCGAGAAGAACACCACTGCTTAAAGGAAGGCAGTCCTGCCCAGGCAGATGGTGTCAAGGGCTGAGGGGACATTCTCAGCTCAAGACAGTAAGGCCTTCCGCTTCCAGCGAGGCCGGCACAGACGGACGTAGCCCCGATGCTGCACTTGGCTGGTGTATGCTCAGATCCAGGCGTGGCCGTGCTTTATCCCACCTGTCACCACCGCTCCCTCCCGCCGTGAAATGAGGCCGCCAGCGCCAGCTGTGTCCTTGGGAAGGGGATGTGATGGGGGCGGGCGGCAGCCTGGGCCCCTGCAGATTCCATGCTGCTAACGGCAGGAAATGCCTTGAGAGGGCAGGCTCGCTGTCGGCTGAGGTGCCTGTGAACTCCATCCAGGGATCACTTGGGCTGAGCGCCTGCTTCGCCTGAGGCACCAGGAGGCTGGAGGCTGGGAGGCTGGTCACAGCCGGCATGTCCGCCAGCATCCAAACCGTCTTTGCTTTCGTTCCTACCACCTCGCTGGGAATTTTGCTGGAGGAACAGGCACAAGTTGTCCCTCCTGAGTCCTTTGTTTCCAGCAGGCTTCAGGGGCCCCGTAAGGCCAGCAGAGCTGCTGAGGTGCCAGTGACCGTGACCGGCCTGGTTCCCCCCGGGCTGGTGCACGGCGGGCTCAGTGTTGGTGAGCAGCTGGAGCAGTGGAAGCAGCAGCCTTTCCGGAGGGCGGTGCTGAGCTGCACTGGGGCTGTGCCGGAGGTTTTGCTCCAAGAGCTGCAGCAGCCGGCTCCATGCACTCAGTCTGCGGCTCCTCCAGATCTCCCCGGGAGGAGCAGGACGCGGAGCAAAACAACAGTCCCGACCCCGCTCCCAGCCACGGTGAACGCCCACGGAGGACGGAGGACGAGAGAAGCTCTTGAGGAAATGCAGCCGCCTAATGGGAAGCTCTTGG
>NW_005871979.1:147729-152878 GCF_000147115.1 Myotis lucifugus
AGTTTGCAGCTCCACAGATGAAACACACGCCCCTCCCTCTAAAGCCCCGGTCGCCCGCCTGCACCACTGTCAGCCCTCACGCATGACTCCCCAGCGCCCAGGCAGGCAGGGTGGGGAGAGGAATGCAGGCTTTACTTAAAGCTGGTGCCTTGTGGATCGGGTTCTTGTTTTTGCATAATTGTGATTTTTAAAAGACTGTTTGAAAAAAGTAAAAAACGAAATAAGTAAAAAGACTTTGAAAATATTACCTCGATTACTGGAGTTTTGGGCACTCCCATACATTCTGCACCTAAGGAAGTGCCTCGCTGGCTCACCCAGCTCAGGTCAGCTCTCGGGACGCCAGAGATGAGCTGGTGGTTGGGCGTCCCCTCGAGCGAACCTGCCATATTGATGGTGCCGGCCACTGCATGCCCGGCCCCGAGCTCCACAGACTTCCTCTCCTCACACCCTCAGCACCCCCAGCTCCACAGACTTCCTCTCCTCACGCCCTCAACACCCCCAGCTCCACAGATTTCCTCTCCTCACACCCTCAGCACCCCCAGCTCCACAGACTTCCTCTCCTCACACCCTCAGCACCCCCATCTCCACAGACTTCCTCTCCTCACGCCCCACGCACCCCGAGGGAGCAGTGTGTGCTCTGCTTTGCAGGGGAGGAAACAGGCTCACAGGAACCCAGTTGTCTCAGGGAGTCGGCACCAAAATGCGGGCCCAGGAAGTGGCCTGTGACCCCAGCCCCGTGCTCCTGTCCGCCCAGCCGCCAGACAGTCACTTCAGCACGGCCTGGGCCTCGAGAGCAGTGTCAGGCACTAGTGGGTTCTGCTGCCTCGTTTCTCAGCCTGCTTCCCCTTCACTGATATTTCATGGCCATTGTGAATGTGCATTTTTCACCGAGTGATTTTCGCAGCCCGAACTTGTAACTCGTCCCAATGACAAACGTCCCCGATTCTGAGCCCCCCTCGGCCGCAGTGTCACCCTCGCCTCCTCCCCACACCTCCCCGACAGCCCATCCAGTGTCTGGTCGCTCGGTCCCAGTTTTCACGACTCCGTGAAACAGACAACTGGGAGCGAGCGAGCAGGCCCAGGCATGGTGGCTACTGCCTTGACCAATCAATCCTTAGTTGATTGTCACAGCCGAGACCTGAAATGTCGCATCATATCCCCATGAGTGAGCCCCCCGTCGGCCACAGTGTCACCCTCGCCTCCTCCCCACACCTCCCCGACAGCCCATCCAGTGTCTGGTCGCTCGGTCCCAGTTTTCACGACTGAACCTTTAAGAATCCAGGTGCATTTCAGTTGAATTGAATGCAATTCTTTGTGTAATAAATTCTGCATGGATGTTCCATAAGTCAGTGCCTGGGGGTGTGGCCCACCCCTCCCTTCAGACTAGGCCCGGGCATCTCCCTGGCAATGCGGGCCCGGTGGGTCTGATCCTCTCCATCGAGGGGCCGGGACCCACCTCTGCAGCCCAGCGGGGTGGCTGTCCTCCGCCTGGGCCTGTTGCTTTTCTTCTCTGGGAGCCCCTCACGGAAGGCGGTGCTGGAGCCCAGGCAGAGGCAGGGAACGGGCAGGTTGGGGTGCCCAGGAACCTTGGGCATGTCTCAATACGGCAGGAGATCTCATGTACTCAGAAGGATGCACCATTTAAAATTTATGAATTATACCTGGAATTTTCCATTTAATATGTTTGGACCATGGTTGACCATGGGTAACTGAAGCCATGGAAAGCAAAACCGAGATGGGGGGCAGGGGCTGTTGTAATATCTACCCGGCAGGACCACTGGGGAGTTTAATGAGGCGATACTCCCTCATGGGGAGTTTAAAAGGACTCAGCACCCCCCACCCCCAGCATATGTGAGCTGCTATTATTATTATCATTATTACTATTGGAATTCAAGTTCTGGCCTGCCACTTCTTACTGAGTCACCTTGAGTGAGCTGTTCAACCACTCTGAGCCCCAATCCTCACCTTTTGTAACGGGATGATTCCAGCTTCCAAGGGCTCAGGGGTAAGTCCATAGGCCTGGCACAGGTAGCAGCTAAAAAAAAAAAAAAAAAAAAAAGAAAAGTAGCTATTGGTGTTGAATCACATGTTATCCTTTCCAAAGCACTTTCTAACAGCTCAGGCCGGCGAAGCCCGGAGCACGCTGAGCAGCGTCTCGGTGCGGTTAGACTTGCTGAGGGCAGGGAGACAGGTGGCCTCCAGGGGGTCTGGTCCCCGTCAGACAGGGGACTGGCTCTGGAAACACCATCCCAAAGTGAAGGGAGAGGTGATGGTCACAGAGCAATGACAGCCGAAAGCGGTTTCAGAGGTCATTGCCCCATTTTACAGATGAGGGAACTGAGGCCGAGAGAGGAGAATTTAGTAAGTATGTGTTAATAATGGCCACAATTTGACCACTGCGTGTGTCCAGGCCTGTTGCTAAGCAGCTTACATGCAATAGTAGTTCATTTTACTCTTTCAAAAACCCAGGAAGGTGGTACTATTACTATCATCCCTAACTTACAGATGGGGAAACTGAGGCCCAGAGAAGATAAATGACTTTCTCAAGGTCACACATCGCTAGGAGGTGGAGCGAGGTTTTAAATCGGGCTCTACTCCTCCAAACCCCACGACTAGCATTTACTCAACACTTAGCTACACGCTCAGCTGTACCCCAGTGCTGGGTTTTATGTCTTCTTAGTTCTCAGAACCCTATGCAGTATGTGTGGCTACTCTCCCCATTTCACAGGGGAAGAAACTGAGGTTCAGAGGGGGTGAAGCCACTTGCTCAGAATCACGCAGTGCCCTCTGGGAGGAGGATGAGGATGATGCTTATAATAATGAGCTGGCAGGTATTGAACTCTTCTATGTGCAGAGCTCTTTAAACCGTATCACCATGGCAACCCGAGGGCAACCTCCATGTGCACTTAGCATTGATCCTACAGCAGCCCCATCCGGTGGATATTAGAATCTTTGTTTCAGATGCAGAAACGGATGTTCAGGGAGGCGGCACCTTGGCCAGTGTCACACAGCAAGTAAGAGGCCAAACTAGGATTTGAGCTTGGATCTGTCTTAGCTCCACAGTGAGGCGGACAGCTCGAGCCTCCCCATGGGCAGCAGCAGAGCCAGGACAAGGACCCCATCCTCAGATGGGGGGCATCTTGGGACAGTGGTGATGAGGGCGTGACAGACAATTAGCTGGGGCAGGGAGGAGAGAGTGCCATGAACTGCTAGCGGCCTCTCGGGGAAGGGGGGGAAGCCGCACCCGTTGAGGGGACACAGGGCGAAGGCAGCCTGGGGAACTGATTCAATGGCAGAAAGGCGTCCAGCTGACCCAGGACCTGGGGGTGGCTGCCCCCCCCCCCCCACACACACACCGAACGCTCTCGAGGCCCGAATCCTCGGCAAGCAGGTGCCTTTATTACGATCACCTTGGAAGGTCGAGCAGACATCTGAGACATATGTTGCTAAGGGTCGTTTGTTCTTGTTTATAAAATTTATGGCTTCACCTCAATTACACGCTGTCAGAACGGGAAGGATTGGCCCCAAAGTCTCTTGCCGCATGACTGCCTCAGACGTGCGTGCATCTGTTCCCTCCGCAGGAGCTGTAGAGGGAAATGAGGCTGACGATAACTCACAAGCTCGCCGTCCGTCACAGGTGTGGGCGCCAGGCCTCGAGAACAGGCGCCTCGTGGGAACGGAGGTCAGGTCCCGCCGTGGCCACGCCGGGTGGCATCGGTGTCCTGCCCCCGCCTGCAGATGGCCTGCCAGGGGCCTTCGGGCCGGGGAGGGGGAGAGGAGGGCTTGATTCTGATGGCCCCGGGGTCCGGCGCAGGACCAGGCCGCTGGAGGGAGTGCCCAGCCTGCGCTCTCCACTGTGGGGGCCTGGACACAGGTACGACGTTCAGGAGGGCAGCTTGGCAACGCCGACAGAAGTCCTAGAAATGTGCACCCAGGGCCCGCGTTCCACGGCTGAGCATGTCTCGGAGGAAGTAGACAGCGAGGTCCAGGAGCCTTGGGGATTTTATTTTATTTTTTCGGTTCAGTGCTGCTCATTGCAGTGAACACTTGGAAGCTAACGCCCCACAGCAGAGAGCTAATTATTCAGTATTTGAAATATTTAACAATAAGGGATTCTACGAAATGTCACAAAGCTATTAAAATGATGGTGTGCATAGATCTATTACTATGGAAAATGGGTCACAATCTACGAAGTGAAAAGACAAACACCACGTTATAAAATGGTACACATTGGATCCAAATCCTACAAAACAATGTACGTGTGTGTGTGTGTGTGTGTGTGTGTGTGTGTGTACACCACAGGAAAAACGCAGCAGCTCTTCTGTGTGTTAATAATGTCTCTGAGTCAAGGGATTCGGGGTGTTTTAGCTTTCATTTTGTTTGGATTTTCCTTTTTTTTGTGTGTGTGTTTTTTTAACGAGTTTGGGCTGGATTGACAAAGGCTCACATACGTAATAAACACTCACGACACAGAGAAGGACCTGGCGGGCTGGCGGTGCCCTGGCGTCCCCGGGGCTGTCTCCTGCTTCAATCGTGTTTGGACAGACCAGACCCCGGCTCCCCTTCTTCCGGCCTCCGACCACCTCCAACCTCTTTTCCCGTCATCACCTTTGGAACCACCTCCGCCCTCCTCAGCTCCGAGACCAGCCAACGCTGCTTTTTTGTTTTTTTTTGTTTTGTTTTGACCTTAATTCCTTATTGCGGAACAACCAGGAGCTCCCAGACTCGTCAGAATTATGCCTCCCAGATGGCGGCCCCGTGCTCGCCCGGCCAGCCTGCCTCTGCGGCCTCCGCACCTGCCTCGCTCTGGGCTTCTACTTGGACCGCGATGATGTGGCTCCCCCCCAAGATGAGCAGGGGACACTCAGGACGCCGTGGAAGCCGCCCTGGCCCTGGCCTTGGAGAGGAACCTGAACAGGTCCTGTTGGAGCTGCCGCCCTGGGCTCCACGCAGACCCTCAGCTCTGCGACCTCCTACAGACCCGCTTCCGGGGAGAGGAGGCGACACCCATCAAGACGGGCCGCACCCGACTCACTGCAGGCGGGGCCTTTGGGGCCTGAAGCGGCCCGGCCGGCCTGGCTCAGTGGCTGAGCCTGACCTATGAACCAGGAGGCATGTGCCATGACGCTCATCATTGATGTTCTACCTC
>NW_005871980.1:0-7070 GCF_000147115.1 Myotis lucifugus
TCCTGGGGAGAGGGATGTGCTCAGGCCCTGCTCACCCCGGGCCCAGCCTCGGGCTCTCGTCGGGCCGGCGGCCATTAGCCTCCGGTGAGGTGGCTGCTCCCCCGGCCTCTCCCTCATCCCCAAGCAGCAGGTTTGGGTGTGTCTGTGTCTGAGGCCCGTCCTGTGTTTCCTCTTGGTGGCTCCAGGGCCCAGCAGCTAGAACCTGCGGTGAGGGAACCTGCGGTGAGGGGACCAGCAGAGGGGCCAGCATTTACCCTCAAACAAGACCTTAGGCCGAATCCGTTCTTTTCCTTCCATTCCCTCTGCCCTCCCCTTGTGGAGCCCCTTCCTGTTCCTCATGCCCCGAGGGCTGGGGAGGGCCTTTGTGCGGTGACCTGCTCCTTAAGGCCCACCCCTGGGGGCAGTGACCCCAACCCGAATGACACCGGTCCCTGCTGCTGTGCTGCCACCTGCTGGCGAGACGGCAGACGGCGCAGGCAGCCCCGAGGGGCGGCAGTGCATCCCTCCTGTCAGCCCTGTGCCAGGATCTGTCTTCTGCACCCATCACCCACCAGCAAACCGACTGGCCCGTGTCCCTTTTCCTGGCATCGTTTTCTTCCCGGTGGCCATTGTTAAACACAAACCCATGTGCCAGGGACCGTCCACGCCAGGCGAGCAGAGGCCTTCACCCCCATGTCGGGTCTTCAGGGCATGGGGTGGGGGCGGGGGGGCTGTTTCCTGGAGAGACTTGTGCAGAGAGCAGGTGACGTGGGACTTCAGAAGACCTTGTCTGTGGGGCTCTCTTCTCGCCCTGTACCCCCCCCCCCCCCCCAATCCCTGGGACTCCCTCCCTCCAGCCAAGAGCTTGTTTTTCCATCCGGAATCCCAGCCACCCGGGGGCACACCGCCCCCCCCCCCCCGCCCCCGTGAGGAGTGACCCCCTGTCCTTTCTCCGCAGTGGGCTACGGCTCCTGGTTCGAGCACGTGCAGGAGTTCTGGGAGCACCGCACGGACTCCAAACGTGCTCTTCCTCAAGTATGAAAGACATGCACCGGGTGAGTGTGCGGCGCCGGGAGCCAGCGGGAGAGCCTGGGTGGTGGGGGCCCCGCCCCCCGTGGTGGGACTGACTGGAGCGTCCGAGAGCCCCCCGGCCTCAGGTGTGCCCAGACTGGTCCCCCTTTGCCCACTGGAAGCCCCGTTTACCAGAAGTCCTCCCTGAACAGTGTGGATGGGCTCTGTGGCCACGTGAAACGACTTACGATGACACCCATTATCACTACCGGAGGCTGATGGACATTAGTAAGAGTTAAGTTCCTATGTCTCATCAGTGCTACCGTGGAACAAAACTGAACACAGGGATGTTGTTATGCAAGGACCGGCTGTATCCCCTGGGAGCGAGTGGCGGCCGCGGGGAGCCGCGGGAGGGCTGCGTGGGGAGCAGGTGTGCACGCAGCTCCGGGACCCATCGCTGGGTCAGGCCGCTCCACAGTCAGGAGCAGCGCGCTGGGCCTGCTGTGAGTGGATCCGGCCTCGGACCCAGCCAGCTCCTTCCTGCTGAGGGCAGGCAGCCTGGGCCTGTCGGGAGGATGGGGAAGAAGAGAGTGAGCCGGTGGGCTTTTACTTTGCTGCCGTCTTACAGTGGCCACAGCGACATCACGCTCCTGTCTGCTTCACATTCCCGAGGACCTGGGTTTGAATCCCGGAGCTGCCGCTTGAGAGTGGTCCTTGGGCCACGTCCCAACCCGGGGTTTTCGTTCCACTTGAGGCCCGTCTCAGACTGGGCTCAGGACCAAGTACGGCCCCTCGAGGGGTCCAGCCAGCGGTCAGTAACGGCACCACCTCTGCTCTTACCTTCCAGGACCTGGTGACGATGGTGGAGCAGCTGGCCAGGTTCCTGGGGGTGTCCTGTGACAAGGCCCAGCTGGAGTCGCTGATCGAGCACTGCCACCAGCTGGTGGACCAGTGCTGCAACGCCGAGGCCCTGCCCGTGGGCCGGGGTACGCGCCCTTGCCGCCCCTGCCTCTGCCCAGGGCCCGTGGCCCCCCACCCCCGCCCCACCTCAGTGTCCCGCTGCCCGTGTCTTGCTTCTCCAGAGCCCTCTGCTGTGCGTGGGGCGCAGCCACCTGGAAGCTGGGCCGTGCAGCTGTTTGCATTGTGACGGAGCAAACGGTGTCTCGGTTCACAGGAGGGCCCCCCGGGCACGTGCCAGGTTCTGTGGGCACGATGTTCTCAAGCAGGTGTCTCCCCAGATGGCCCCACAGAGCCGAGCCCGGATGGTCCGGCTATGAAATCGCAGAGCCCACGTGTGCAGATGGATTCCCCAACCTGTGGGCCGGGGAGGGCGTGAGTTCCCGTGAGGAAGTGCCGGTTCCTGCACGCACCAGGAGTGCCCGCGGCAGTCAGGCAAGCCCGGCCGGGCAGGGGGTGAGAGCAGAAAGCGCAGGCCCCGGGCTGGCTGCTCCGGGAGCTGCTGTGGGGCAGGCAGCAGTTTGAGATGGAGGAGATGCTCCAGGCAGGAGTCCTCTCCAGGCCCCGCGGCCCTCCGTGTCCTCAGAGGCGGTTTGACTGGGGAGCGGGGGCAGGAGAGCCCCGTGGTCCCCAAGGGATTGCGGTGGCCGTGGGAGAGCAGGGAAAGGGGCACAGCCTGGTGGTGGTGACCTGACGCTGGTTCCTGGGTGGTGAGTCTGGAGCTTTCTCAGGAGACGACGGTGCTTGAGGGAAGGGGAAGAGGTGCCATCTGATCCACGGGAGACCCTGGGTGGTGGCGGAAGGGTGGGCTCCCTCACAGCTGCCACGCCCTGGGGAGGGGCCTTAGGTCAGGCTCTGAGCTTGGACAGCCTTGTCCTTTCTCTGCAGATGCAGAGGGCTGGCCGTGGCTGCCGGGGCTCCCGGGCTGCTCTGAAGGTCAGGGGCACAGTGCTCTCCTGTAGAGGCAGAGCGGCCTGCTTTTCCAGGAAGAAACAAACCGCAGCGCCTCGCGTTTGTTTCCTGGCTGCATCCTCACACATGTTTATGGTTTACATTTTTTTTGCTCCTTTTTAGTTTTGCATTTGCTCTGTTGCCTGTGGGTGTGACCGTCCCTGTGTCCCCCGTGGTTCGTGTGTGTGTGTCCCAGGGCTCCTTCCATGGATTTGCTTTGTCTTGTCGCCTTGGTTTTGCTTTATTTCAGTTCTTTGATTTTGTTTTCTTTTAGCACATTGCCTCTGTGCTCGGAAGACCTCCTTGCGCTGGTGAGAATGCAGGGCCTTGAGTAGCCAGCTGCATTGCTTAGATTTGATTCATATCCCAGCATAAATTCACTGTCTTGATTCCAAATCCTAAACCAGGTGGGTGACTCCTCTGATGCGCGCTCAGCTGCCTCAGCTGAGAAAAACAATCATGGAAAAGTTATTTATAGTGGCTTGGTCTACAGGCTCCTGATTTCCTCCCTTGGGTACCATTAACGGGGAGCAGAACAGTTCCTCTTGTTTTCCTCCTCCCCACACTGACGTAATCTTCATGGCCAAAGAGGAACCCTGTCCTGTTGGGGTGTGAGCTCCGCACTCGCAGGGGTGGGTTGGTCCCGAGGTCCTGCCGGGGGCGAAGGAGGGGTGTTTGCTCCGACCTCGAGCTCTGATCTCGGAGATGCTGAAAGGGTTCTGAGCAAACATCTTAGTCCCCGAGGCCGTTCCCGAAAAGCACGGCGACAGCTGGCGGGTCACAGCTCCCCAGCTGGGAGGTCTGCACCCCTCTCCTGGCATCTTCACGGTCACCGTTAACGTTTTATTTTTATTTGTTAATCCTCACCCAAGAACATTTTTTCCATTGATTTTTTTAGGAAGAGTGGAAGGGAGGGAGGGACGGGGAGAGATAGAGAGAGAAAGATCAACTGGTTGCCTCCTGCTGGCTGGCGCCCAGACCGAGGCTGGGTGTCGAACCTACAACCCAGATATGTGCCCTTGATCAGGAATCCAACCGAGACCCTTCAGTGCCTGTGTCAACACTAACTATTTAGCCACACCAGCCAGGGCACCATTAACCCTTTGAGTGGCACCAATATCCTAGGAACGATGCTAAAATTGCCAAGGCATTTTTGCTGATTTTACAGCAGTTTAGGAAAAAAATTATGAATCGCAAGTAAATGAAGTTTCATATTCAAAAACTTAAGGAAACCTTTACTACATTGACATATTTAGCAATATCCTCATCACTAATAAAAGCAGACTTAGAACTGGACGCCATTTCGAAGCTTTGATAGCGCTCCCGGCACTTTTGGTGAAAGACAGGAGGAGAGCGATTGCGCTCCCCGGCACTTAAGGGGTCAATATTTGTCCAACCAACTGCAGCTGTTGTAGTTGACAGGAAAGTGGGTGGGTTCTGCAGTTTGAGTTTTTTTGGGCTCTGTCTCCCAAGCCTGCTCCTCAGTCTGGGGCTCCGTGCTCCTGCTTGGTGGCCAGGGTCACAGTTTTTGACCGCCTGCTGCGCTGCAGGCCCGGCGGCCAGGGGCGGCCCTGACTCGCTTGGTGTGGAGTCGGGAGTCTGGCTGCCGCACACGCTCTGCATCCAGGCAGGAGAGCTGGCGGGCACCGTGATGGCCATTCCTCCCGGGCTGCACGCACAGGCTTCTCAAAATCTCCCTCCTTGACCTGGAGGCCGCCTGTCGCCTCAAGGGTCTGCCTTTGGATGGTGTTCCCTTCTCGCCGTCCGCAGCAGCAGGGGCCCCTTGGTGGGGCTGTTGAGCCGTGAGTGGGGACATTCGGAAACCCCACTTCCCCACGGTCCACAGACCTGGCCACACTCCCTGTGCTGAGAATCACACTCAGAGCCTGGGTGCGGGGTCATATCCCCCCCCCCCCAACCCCGCGGCCGGGGCAGCCTGCAGCTCAGCTCCGTGCATTCGTGGCTCTGGGCCACCCCGCGGGAAAGGACCCCAGGATGTCAGACTCGGGGTCCAGCCTGTCCGGTTCAGAGGGCCTGCCCGGCCCCCAGGCCAGGTCCGAGGGTGCAGGCTTCCTGTGCTTGGGTAGCTGCCCGACAGCGCACACGTGCAGCACGCTCTCTCGTTTGCTTTCAGGGCGCGTGGGGCTGTGGAAGGACATCTTCACCGTGTCCATGAACGAGAAGTTCGACCTGGTGTACAAGCAGAAGATGGGGAAGTGCGACCTCACGTTTGACTTTTATTTATAAGCGCAGCCCTGGCAACAGCCCTGCATGCTCGCGGTCCCCAGACGCCACTAGCTACGGTCCCGTACACGCATTCGTTACTCGCTGGACAAGCCCCGGCCGCGGTGTGGCCACGCGGGGAGGGGGGCGCGCGGGAGGTGGGAGGGGGCTGCCGCCCGGAGCAGCTGTCCTGCCTTCGGATCTGAAGTCTGTCCGTGTCTGATACAAACATTGTCAGGGTCGCCGTTCCGTTCCAACGGCGGCACCGTGAACACAAAGCCTGTAACGTATGCAGCCAGACGCCTGCCTCTTACAGCCCGCATTCCTGCCTGCGTTTGATAGAGCTTCCCACTGGAGACCCAACAAGTGTCAGTACGAACCAAACCAAAGTTCGCTCCCAAGGGCACCCCGGGGTGAGCCACACCAAACGGTAGACGGATCTCAGGTTGCAGTTTATTTTTGTAGTTTTCTCCTGTGAGGCAGCCATTCTCACCTGGTCTGGGAGGAAGGTGAGGGCTCGATGAGGTGGGGGCCGAGGGGAAGCTGTCCCGGTGGCGCGCAGTTCTCTGTCACCTGGAAATGAGGCAGGAACTGCCCACCGGGCGTTCTCAGAGGGGATGCCCCTCGGCCAGAGACTCGCTGGGCGGAGCCAGCGGGACACTGGGGGGAAGCCTGCCCCAGGCCAGCGATGGGACAGTCCACCCGGAGACACTGGGAGTCTGAGTCCTCGTCACCGGAAGCCTGCTGCTGGGGAAGCAGATGCTCCGCAGGGAGTTCCTGGGGCTCCCGGTCCTGAGCCTTCAGGTGGTTCCGCCACCGGAGGCGCTCTGCCCTGGGATGCCATGTGGCAGGGTTAGCGCCCTGTGCTCAGCCCCAGTTGGCAGTCTCACCCTGTCCCTGTCCCCGCACCTCCGTGTCCCCGGGGGAAGAGAGGCGGAGTCTGTATCCCCGTTCCTCCCCGTCTCCCCATCACCTGGCCCACCTCTGGCTGGAGGAGGGAGAGGCGGGGTGGCCTGTGGCTGGGAAGTGCCCTGAGAGGTGGCCGGGCCGCTGCTGGAGGGGCTGTCCTGTGCTGCGTCCCTGAAAGGTGTTTTACTGTGAAGGCGAGTGGCTGGGACCGGCAGGTGGTGCGTGGCGGTGAGCGTGGGCTCGGCGGCCCCTTTTCCGCGCATCCGTGAGGGAGGCTGCTGTCTGTGAAGTTTCTTTTCTATTTTTCTATTTCAGTGCTGTATGGACATGAGACTTCTGTGCTTGCTTGCATCTTTAATAAAGACACGTCCCAGGCCTGGTGTCCAGCGTGTGCTGTGGGGAGGGGCCCCCACGTGATCCCCTCAGCACTTCAGGGCAGCACGAGCACGAGCCCCACGGACACCCTGTCCCTGGGGCTGACCCACAGGGTCACGGGCCGGGTCGGGGTTGGCTGTTCCTCTCGGGCTCAGCGTCCCAAGCGTGGAATTCACCTCGCTCTTTGTCCGTCACCTCTGATACCTTCTGTAAGCGGAGAGGAGAGGCAGGGTGGGGGGAGGGGAACGCCTGGGAGCGATCTGGGGGACGCAGGCGTCACCCTCTGCCTCGGGAGGTCCCGTTGTCAAGGTGGCGTTCCTGGGGTGGCAAGACAGCACTGCACTGTGGAGTCCGCAGCCCGCCTCCTCATCCCCGTGGAAGGAAGTCCGAGCCGTGGTTTATCGGGTAAAGCTGGGCTTTCGGAAACCCTTTACTTCCCGATGGACTGGTTCCTGTCAGTCTCACGTGAGACCCAGACTGACTGGGCCTTTAGAATTGCCCTAGGCCCCAAGTTAGCTTGTGGGCTATCCAGTCTGCTGTGACCCAAACCACAGACAAACACCTAAAGTCAGGAAGTCCAGGGACACCGGTCAATGGGAGGCAGGGGAGGCGGTGCTGGTTGGTGAAACACCTCCGCTAGCCCTGATTGCTTGATACCTCACCTG
>NW_005871980.1:8266-32654 GCF_000147115.1 Myotis lucifugus
CTTCCTGGGGAGGGGGCCCTCCACATGAGCACTTGTCACTCCATAGCTCTGACCCGGGTCCTGATTTACACAGCGGAGATGACCTCCATCCTGCTCATTTCATTGCATGGGCACAACCAGAGCCAAGGGGCTTGGAAAACAAATGCAATCCACACGCTAGCCTCTACCCAGCACTGCTGGCGAGCGCCCCCTGGTGGCCGCGCCAGAGCTGACAGCGGCATCACAGTTCACAGCTGAGAAGTCCTGGCCGGTGAGGTAGCCCTCAGGACTGTGGATACAGAGGCCTGCAGTTTCTGTCCTGGGATTGGGGTGGGGGGGGGGGTTCTGAGCGGGGTGACCGCTGTTTGTAACGGTGGGGGCAGACCATCAGTGTCCATCACTCCATACGGGCCCGTTCTGTAGGAATGGCCCGGTCCTGCCTACGTGACATTATCTTTCATTCATAGAAGCAGCCTTTTCAGACTGGCTGGCACGTTGGGCAGCTGGCCCCACCTTACCCAGCGAGGAATGCCCTCTGACATCCTGGCAGCTGGACATCCAGCCCCTGACAAGCTTGCCCCCCCGGGACAGCCACCTGTTGCTGGCAGTCCTCTGGCCACTCCTGCAGGGCACCCTGCCCCCAGCCCACGGCTGCCCTCATCTCTGGTCTCCCCGGCCTGGGCCCACCAGCCCTGCCTTCACCTGGTGAACCTCCCCCTCTGCTCCCCAAGTTCCTCTCTGGTCCCACCCACCTCACTGGTCTGCCTCCCGCCCGGGACAGTGACATCCTGGGAGCAGGGCTATGCTGTGTCCAGGCGGCAGGTGGGCATGTGATCAATGCCTGATGGTTGAGTGGCATCTTTTTGTTGTTGTTAATCCTCACGCGAGGATATTTTTTCCATTGATTTTTAGAGAGAATGGGAGGAAGGGTGGGGGGGGGGAGGGAGAGAGAGAGAGAAGAGAGAGAGAGATTGGTTGTCTCCCCCACCCACCCCGACTGGGGGAGGGGTCAAACCTGCAACCCTGATACATGCCCTTTACTAGGAATCAAACCCACTCAATGTCAGGAATAGGGCACAGCTGGGATGCAGACGGGGTAGGGGCAGGGCCAGGGGCGCGCCAAGTGGGAAGAAGTAGGACAGACCAGAGTGGGCCAGGGGCCTGCTCATTCCAGCCTGCCACTCGGTGGGACCACGGGGGACACCCCTTCTCAGCTCCTAATGAGCAGGTGTCCTCTAACCCCACCCAGCTCAACATCCTGTGACTCTTAAGTGGTCAAACTGCCTATTGGCTGAACCCAAGAGGATTTGATGAATTGGGGGAGGGGGGGGACTGTGCAATATTAGCCAGTGACGGACTTAGCCAGTGACGTACTTTAGCGCCAAGAGCAAAGAATTAGTCACAGAAGCACCTGCCACACAGCGTGGGCCCGCACAGCCGTCTCCAGGCCGTGCTGAGCCTTTGCCAAATCCGCACGTCAGATGACAATTCCATGCTCACGCTTGGATCCCTGTGAGCTCGTTGGCGCCAGATGCCTGAGCTGCTTTTCCTAAACCTTCTCATCACCACGGACGGAAGGAAGTCCGTGCTCTATTAAAAGCATTAAAACTGGGGAATGCGACATGTGTCTGAAGTATGAAAATCAACCACAAAATGCATGCCCGGCCACACTGCTCATCGCGGCCTGACCGAATGCCTAACCTCTCTTCCTCAGCTCGGGGGACCATTTTGCCCTTCCCTGCTCTTTAAAAACTTTTTTGGTCAATTACAATTGACATTCAATATTATTTTACATTAGTTTCAGGAATACAACCCAGTGGTTACACATTTATGTCATTTACAGAGTGGTCCCCCCAGTGAGTCTAGGACCCACCTGGCACCCTACATACTTATGACAATATGACTGACTATAAACCCTATGGTGGACTTGACTATTCTGTGACCACCAATTTGTACTTCTCAATTCCTTCAGCTTTTCTACTCAGTCCCCCCAACCCCTTCCCTCTGGCAACCATCAGTCTGTTCTCTGTACCTATGAGTCTATTTCTATTTTGTTGTTTATTTTGTTCTTTAAATTCCACATATAAGTGAAATTGCCTTTCTCTGACTGACTTATTTCACTCATCATATTATCCTCTAGGACTCTAGGTTCATCCATGTTGTTGGCAAATGGTAAGAGTTCCTTCTCTTTTTTATGGTTGAGTAGTATTCCATTGTGTAAATGTGCCACAACTTTTTTTATCCAGTCATCTACTGATGGACACTCAGGCTGCCTCCAAATCTTGGCTATTGTAAATAATGCTGCAATGAACGTAGAGGTGCATATGTCTTTTCAAATTAGTGTTCTGGATTTCTTCCGATAAATACCTGGAAGTGGAATTGCTGGGTCATAAGGCAGGTCTATTTTTTAATTTTTTGAGATAACTCCATACTGTATTCCACAGTGGCCGTGCTAATTTCTATTCCCATTAACAACGCAAGAGGGTTCCTTTTCTCCACATCCTTCCCTGCACGTGTTGCTTGTTGATGGTAGCCATTCTGACAGGTGTGAGGTGATATCTCATTGTGGCTTTAATTTGCATCTCTCTGATGATTAGTGATGTTGAGCATTTTTTCATGTCTATTGGCCATTTGTACGTCCTCTTTGGAGACGCATCTACTCAGGTTCTCTGCCCATTTTTAATTGCCTTTTTTTGGTGTTAAGTGGTATGAGTTCTTTCTAAGTTTTGGATTCGAACCCTTTTCAGATGTATCGTTGGTAAATATCCCAATCAGCTAGTTGTCTTTTTGTTTTGCTGATCGTTTCCTTTGCTGTGCAAAAACATTATAGTTTGATGTAGTCCCCCTTTTCTTTTGTTTCCCTGGCCTGAGGAGATATTTCAGAAAAAAACATTGCCACAAGAGACGTCAGTTTATTGCCCATGTTTTCTTCTAGGAGTTTTATGGTTTTGAGTGTTACATTTAAGTCTTTCATCCATTTAGAGTTTATTCTTGTACGTGGTGTAAGAAGGTGGACTTGTTTCAGTATTTTTGCATGTGGCTGTCCATTTTTCCCAATGTCATTTATTGAATGGACGGTCTGCTTTGTCATAGATTGACCATAGAGGTGAGGGCTTATTTCTGGGCTCTCTATCCTGTTCCATTGATCTGTGTGTCTGTTTTTATGCCAGTACCATGCTGTTTTGATTACTATAGCCTTGTAGTATAGTTTGCTATCAGGTAGCGTGATACCTCCAACTTTGTTCTTCTTTCTCAAGATTACCGTGGATCCCTGTTATTTCTAAGTGCTGCCAATTCATGTCCACCACCTGCCTCAAGCTGGCCTTAAAGCTCAGCCTCCAGGAGGCCACTGTGAACGAACCTCAGCTCACTGACGCTGCCAGCCTGCAGGTACCTCGCACTCCATTTTACCAAAGACATTGGGGGGGGGGTTGCCATTTGTGGCCGACAGACCAACTTTCAGTGGCGGTGGCTACCTCTGCCCCGGGTCCCTACCACACCGGGGCTCTCCCTAGGAGAAGGCGGGAACCTTCCTGGGCCAGAGGATGAGTGACTGGTGTGTCCCCACTCCCGGCATGAGACAGATGCAGCAAGTGCCTTTCTCCTTAGAATGGCGTGTGCCAGGAGTGAGAGCCCCGAATCCCGCAAGGGGAATAATTTCCTGTGGCAGTACAGTTAAGAAAACATTTTGTAGCTGTTTTTCAAGTTTCTTTTCCAAAGTATACATTTCCAGCCCCAAGGAGACTATAAGTAGGGGCTGTGCCTCATCCATCACTCTGTCCCCACACCGTGCTCAGCACAGCGCTGCATCCCTATCAAGTAATCAATACATGCTTGTTACCTAACTAAAGGCAAATTAAATGCTAAACAGCCCTAATTGCAAGCTGCTGCAGATCCTGGCGCTCGGCACGGAGAATTCCTGGTGATGGTCGGGGACTTGCTCGTTGCCCAGGTGTATGAAGCCGAAGTTGTTGTTTTCTAGCTGCTCCTGTGTTCCGGGGAGGGGGCCTTTCTCCTCAGATTGCTGCAGCATAATGTTCGGCGGGCAGGACTCATTAACATTCTAAATTCCAGCATTCTACACGACGCAGTCTTGTTCAGGAGCTAGATAAGTGGATTTTGATTCCTGTTTCCATGGAAGGAGACAACCGGTAACTATTAAGGGAAATTAAGAGCTTAATGGCATCTTAGCACATAAATGGGAGTGGAAGCCTGGGGCTGCTCGCTGAGCCAGTATGTAGTCTCTCTCAAGGCAGATCCTAAAATAGCAGAACGGCCCCCTGTTTACAAATGATGATCAATGATTTGCAGCGATAGTGTTAAAATGTGCGATTTCGTGTGTGGCTGACTGAACAGAAACAAGCAGCTGGGTCACTGGTCAGGGGCACTGCCAGGGAGAGAAAGCACCTATTCCAGTAAGTAAAACACAACCCCAGTAGCTCTTCCAAGAGAGCGACTTACACCTCACTTAATAACAAACGTCCCCCTAAGTACGGCTCAGAGTCTGGTCTCCATTTCCGAGGCCACATGTTTGCTGTGGAGCCCAGTCTCCTAGGTGTACAGATAGGGGAGGCCTTGTAGCTCTGAACCTGCAGGAGGGACACGGCTCCCCGAGTCCCCGAGATTCCCCCTGACCACCGAGGGGATGAGCTGCCTGCTGGATGTCGTAAGGGGAGCACTATTCCCCCAGCTTCCCCTGGTTGGCGTCCACAGAGGTTTCAGCAGCGGGTCCCTCACTGGGTGTGAGCAGCACAGACTGTCAGCGTTTCTTGGGTTTTCCTGGTTGCTGTGGTGCCGAGGTGCCGAGTGGTACCTCGGACACGGTAGCGGGTTCGGCTCTGTTGAAAGCAGACTCAGGACAGAGCACCAAGGGCGCGACCAGTGCTCTTTGGAAGGTATGGTCAGGGAAGACAGTAACCTCTTCCTCCAAACTCCTCTCCCGAGGCCCTGTCACACGACAGCAAGCACGTCAAACTTGCTTGCACCACAGAGCTCTGGTCTGTTTGAACAGAGAGAAAACCTAACCTAATAGACTTTATGGGCTGATCAGAACAATACACAGTGAGGCGACTTCAGGTTCTTGCAAAAAAAAAAAAAAATCTAAGTTAACTCTTCACATGGAAGTGGGGCATTTCCAGGGTCAGGGAGAAGACTTAGAGTGAAGATGCTCTTAGGGGAAAAAGAGTTACACTTCAAACTCTCAGGACAGGCTGATCTAATGAGTCGTCTAAGTACATGGAAAAATCCTCGTGCGCAAGGAAGGAAGCGCAGATTTCTAGCTCCCAGTTCTGGACTCTGGACCCGAGCATACATCACTTAAGTTTCACCATCGAGTTCAGGTTGGTTCAAAAGACGTTTATTAAGTCCCATATTTGCTCACACAGCAAACTATTAGTCAGGGTTTTTCACCTACAATGTTCCCTCAGAGAGAAGTGTTGCTAAAAACAAGAATCCTTGCAAAGATTCTCACGGAGCAGCTTGTTATCTCACTTGGCACAACAATTACCCCAAATATTGATGATTCTGAACAAGAGGACGCCCGATGGTACTGGAGACAGAGAAATTGAAACACAGATTTAGAAATCCCTAGTGCCATGCCATTACATTTTTTGGTGTTGGATGTGTCAGGTGTTATTTGAAACAGGTCTCCCAAAAATCCAACCCAATGAGATAATCCTGGAGATTACAAATAGCCTCAGAAAGTGTTTTTTAAAACAACTGCCCTAGTGTGATGTGAACAAGTCCTTGTGGCTCATAGTCACAGAAGAAGAGAAAATGGGCACCGCAATATCTGAGGTGATCCTGGCTGAGAATTTTTCAAAACTGATGAAAGACATTAAGCCACAGATTCAAGATAGCCTACAAACCCAAGCAGGGTAAAGACAAAACCAAGGCCAGCCGGTGTGGCTCAGTGGTTGAGTGTCGACCCATCAACCAAAAAGTTGTGGTTCTATTCCCTGTCAGGGCACATGCCTGGGTTGTGGGCTCAGTTCCCAGTAGGGGGTGTGCAGGAGGCAGCTGATCAATGATTCTCTCTCACATTGAAGTTTCGATCTCTCTCTCCCTTCCTTTTGAAATCAATAAAAATATATTTTTAAAAAAGACAAAACCACAGCTAGGCACATCTTAAAATTTTCCAGAGAAAAGAAAGACACATTACTTACGAAAGAATAAGTTACACGAACAGCAGATTTTGCAACAGAAATGATGGAAGCCAGGACATAGCATTGTTAAGAGGCTGAGCAAAATAACTGCAGACCTGGAGTTCTATACACAGGAAAATATCCTAAAGGTGAATGAAGGTTTTCAGATAAATAAAGACAGAAGCAATTTATTGTGAGCAGACCCACACTAAATACAACTTATAGTGTCATCTCTCTTGGAAACTGAAGGAACAAACAGCAACAACAAAAATTAGTAGCGAAATGGAAAATCCCGACAACACAATGAACAAATTTGACCTAATTAAGAGCCTCTTTAATGCCAGCTTACAGAAGACTGCTGAATTCCCCTACCTGCTCCTGCATCCATTCTGTTGCAACATCACACATCACGTAGCTTCCGGAAAACCCTACTGCACGCTCCTCAAAAACAGAAGTGAACCGTCTTGGCATTGCTATGAGAACAGTTCTGACGATTCTGGGCTCTCGGAAAGGATCCGGACACCAGGGCTTCCCAGATCACACCGAACCGCTGACCTAAGCGAGGAAGTCCAGGAAGAGGCAAATGGGGGTGGGATTCAGGGCGCCAGCGGGGGAACCCGCCTCAGTGAAAAGTGCCCGTTCATCTTTTGGAACCTGAGCAAAAGCAGAAATGTTGCCAAAGCAAGTGCATGCTCTATTCATACGGGTCCCTTTTTTTTCAGTGAGAACGGAGGGGAGGCCGTTCACCGAAGCGTGCCGACCCCAGGAGAGAAAGCGTCGGAAATGACTCTTGGTCGAGTAGGAGAACTAGCCACCAGCCGTGCAGTCCCAGGGCTGAGCAGGGCCCCCCCCCCACCCCCCCAGCAGCACTCAGCAGGGCGCCCTGTGATTTATCGGCGGACAGAACCGCGGGGAGGGCGTTCCTCCGCTGGCCGAACCGAGTCGCGGCCTCGCTCCGCAAGGGGCGGGGTGGCAGGGGCTTCAGAGCGCGCCCGGGGCCCGAGGCTGCCTGGGTTCTCGTTCTGCTTCGGCCACTGAGCAGCTGTGAGTCCTCGGGCAGAAGACCCTCCCGGTGCCTCCGTCTCCTAAACGTGAAACGGGGATATGGCACCTACCTCGTAGGGCTGCTGTGCCGATCAGTGCAGATTACACGGCACCTGGATGGGTACCCGGCAAAGGGAAGCGCTCCCTAAGGAAGCGACAGCTGCTGCCATTGCCATGATGACGGTCACGTGACCTGCGGAGTTCCCACTCCGCTTGTGGGTGCGGACAGCACCCGCTCCCCTGGCGGCTGGTCCTGAAGGCAGCCCTGGTGCAGGCCGGCGGGGGCTGAGGCTAAGCTGCGGGCCAAGCGAGCTGGTCCCCCCGGCAGGGCTGTCCTCTCCTGGAGGAGGCCGCAGGGCACAGTAGCCATGCCCATCAGTGCGACAGTCGCAATGGCTCTAAGTGCTGCCGTTTGGGAAGGTGTAGCACGCGGCCGGGCTCTGAAAACCCCTCCCTCCGCCGAGGGCAGACCCCGAGTGGGTGCTTGGTGTGCACAGGTGAGGAGGGCTTCCCAGGAGGCTTCTGCCTCCCACCAGACACGCGGCTCCCGGCGGCTCTGCGCGACCAGTCCAACCGCCCGCTCCCCGCGCGAAGCCCTCTTAACAGAAACCCGTTTTCTGGCGGCCCGTCGTCAGGCACGTTCCCGCCTCGCGGGGACACGACTTCCGGCGGAAGTCCCTTCCTTCGGGGGCGGAGCCAGTGTGCGGGCCGGGCCCAGTCGATTTGGCCAATCGGAACACGGCTTATTCCCGAGTGCGGAGAAACAGTCTCCAGTCAGCGAGCGTCGTCGTCGCCCCGGCAACAGCGTCCCGGAGTGGGCTGGGCCTCCGCGCCCGGCGGCTCGCTGCGCGCTCTAGTGGCCCCGCGAGGAGGAGACCTGGACGCGGGCGCGGGTAAGGCGGCGTGGCCGCGGCCCCCGGAGCCCGCGCGCGAGCCGCAGGGGCGGCGGAGGGCCGAGCAGGGGGCCGGCGGGCAGACCTGAAGGCCCCACCGCCCCGAGAGGGCGGCTGCCCACTCCGGGGACACGGGGGTTCCCCTCCCTGTCCGCGGTGAAGGGCTGGTGCTGGCTTTCCCACGTGTGGGTGGCGCGCCTGCAGGTGCCGGGCGCGGGGTGGGCCGCGTAGGTGAACAGGGCGGCGCGGCCCCCGCGGAGCTGACGTGGTATCTGGGGAAGACGGGTTATCAACAACGTGGAAGGGGGGACCTCCCCTCCCTGGATCTGTGAGGTCACGTGGGAAACGCGCGGTAATGCCTCGAGTCGCTCCCATTTACAGACTGTTCCACGCCTCTTGTTTCTTCTGTTCCCACCTCGACTGTGTCGTTGTTACCGCCACCTCCTGGGTGAGGACTTGCGCCCGGTGGGGTGAGGGCGGTTGTCGAAAAGCCATACAGCCAGGAGGTTGCAAAGCCAGAATTCAAACTCAGCACTCTGTCCCGGGTCAAAAAAAAAAAAAAAAATCTCTGGTCTCTAGAACATTCTTTCTCCTCAGACACCACCCCCTCCCCCCATAGTTATTCCTCAGAAATTTTGTCCAGAGGCGCTTTGTGAAATATTTGCTTTCACAAAACTTAAGACCATGGAGACATCGCTTCCAAGAGGAGTATTTTAATGTTTCTTAAGTAGGTGCCTCTACCATGGGTAGATTTACAGAAATGCTGTAAAAAAAAAAAAATTAGACTTTCACACACTGCAGTTCCTTCATCTCTTTTATTCCCTGTTTTCTGTCCAACATACATTTGGTCGGTCATGTCCCGGGAATTGGGAAGTGAACCAGGCACCCAGTTTAGTGTTGGCTCACAGCAGGTGCTGTAGATGTTTGTCAACGCTCATCCGAGTGGGTGGGAGCTGCGTGGAGGGGCGGGGGGCGGTGGGGAGGGGGGCGGACAGGAACATGGGCAGTAGTGTCAACAATGAAAAGAAAAAAACAAGTGCTTACCGGAGACTTTACACTGGCCTCCACCCGTGTCTGCCCTTTCCAGCCGCCCGCTGCTCCCCATGCTGACGCCCTGGGCTGACGGGCACCTGGAGCCAGAACCAGTGCCGGGAGGATGGTGCGCAGTCGGGTGCCCGCCCCCCGCAGGGATCTCCCTGGCGGCCGCTGGCTGTTAACAAGCCGATGGCTTCACTAAAGCTGCTTTGCAGGTGTGTATCAAGAGTGACTGTTGCGGCCCGGCCGGCGTGGCTCGGGGTTGAGGGTGGACCTAATGCACTGGGAGGCCACGATCCGATTCCGGGTCGGGGCACAGGCCCGGGTTGCGGGCTCGATCCCCAGTGTGGGGCGTGCAGGAGGCAGCCCATCCATGATTCTCTCATCATGGATGTTTCTGCCCCTCTCTCCCTTCCTCTCTCTGAAATCAATAAAAACATATTTAAGAAAAGAAGAGTGAATGTTCCGGGCTAGCGGGTGGTGGGAGCCCCTGGAGGTTTTCCTGGCCGACTCCTGCCTCCGCCAGGATGGGAGCACAAGCTGTGTGATGCAGATGAGGAACCGCGGCTGGGACAGGGAGGTAACCGTTGCTTCCCTTCCGTAAAGTGTGTTTATCTAGAAGTGCCCAGATGTAGGCGTGCAACATCACATCGATTGGACTCCTGTGCTACTTAAAGATGGATTCACTTTCAGTGCAGTGCTGCCCCCGGATGTCCACGCCGTTCAGAAGAGCAGGTGGGAAAGGGGAGGGGGCAGGTCTTGAGGAAGCGTGAATAGAGAGAACACCAGGATAGGATTGCCCTTCCCAGTGCGAGAGGTTTATTCCCCTCGCGTTCCTCTTTGTTCTCACCTTTGACCCTGTTTGGTTCTGTTTTGCTGGGCTCAGAGGGCACCGTTATTTCTTCGCTCCACGTGTTTGCAGCTTTACTGCTGCCGCCAGACCTGCAGCTGCGGCCGCTATTCCTGGTGATTGCTCATGGAGCACTTACTCTATTCCAGGCTCAAATACATTTAAAAAAAATTTAGTCTCGTCAGCGGCTTATGGAAAAGTAGTTACTCTTTCCATTTTGCAGGGCAGTTAAGGGGCTACAAAGCAGACAAATGTTAGGGTGCAGCTTCTCCAGGCCTGCCTCCCCTAAAAAACGTTTTATTGATTTTAGAGAGAGGAAGAGAGAGAGAGACAGACAGACAGACATTGATTTGTTCCACTTATTTATTCATTCACTGATTGATTCTTGTATGTGTCCTGACCGGGGATCAAACCTCGAAACCGTGGTGGATGGGCAAGAGCTCTAAACCACCGAGCTACGAGGCCGTGGCCCAGAACCAGTGTTCGTGCCTAGTATTCCAGGACTCGGTGCTAGTGTTCAGTGTTCACGTCAATACTCTGTACATCCCACTGAAGCTTTGAGATGACGGTGAGAACACACACGATACCGTAAAATAAACACACAGAAGTCAGGGTCATGCCCAGTATAGATTGGATAGGAAAGTAATGTCAGGAGAAACAAAAACACTCAGACCATCCATAGTGGGTAATACAGTTGGGCTACACATTCAGCTCTCAGCTTCTTGAACTCAAGGAGAAAGAAAATTAAAAAAAGAAAGAAATTGAATTAATTTTGTCCAGGCAAATAAGGCATTTGAATTCCACTGGAAAAAAAAATGAAGCTTTTCTAACTGTTGGTCTGGAAGGCAGAATTCTTGGGTTTCATCACAACGCCCGAGAGGGCTTGGGGACCACTGAGTGACGAAGGCGTGGGCCCGGGGTCCTCACTCTTTAGAGGAGAGTGTGGACCATCACACTTGCATGGGAATCGTAACGTGATTTTGAATATCAGTACTTTTCAGTAACACCTTCGGAATTTTGTTTTTCCCCGAGGGATTGGGACACGTGTTATCCTGTCCCCGGGGTCTCCCTCACTCGTCTGCTTATTTACTTCACAATTGTTTGCTGGGCACCGGCCGTGTGCCAAGTCCTGTCTAGGCGTCGAGGACACCTCAGTGGTGGCCAGGCACTGACCTGGCGCAGCTGGGCCTCCACCTGGTCACGCTCTCCTGCTGGCTTCTCTGCACTGACTTTGGTTCGCCCTCCGGTGTTGGCCTAAACATCCCTGAGACGACACCCAACACCTTCCCCTGGAACTGTCTCCCTGCCTTCTGCCCTGGGCTCTGTCTGACTTCTCTTTCTGTCCCTTCCCAGGACCTAAAATTAATAACAGCCACAAATACTGAACACAGCCCCTGTGTGTCAGGCGCTTTAGCTACAGTATCTGTGACCCCCCGACAGCCTTTAGAGTGTTGGGGGTGTCACTTGCCCCTGGAGAAGCTGGTGGAAGTAATGCATCCTCTTTTTAGAAAAATCATGCCACACACGCTTGCTATTCAGTCTCTGAGACTTGCAAGTTCCACGGGAGCACACATGGACCCCGCCCCCAGGTCCCAGGCTGGAATACTTGCTCTAAAGAGAAAGATTATTTCCATGTTGCAAATGAGCCAACTGGGTCCAGCGGGGGTTAATTCACTGGCAACTGTGCACAGAAGGTAGTAGAGCCAATTTGACTCCATGTTTTTTTTACTCCAAATTCTTCATCCCCCCTGCTCCTCCCCCCGCCCCCCTGTCCCTCTGCCCCCCCGCCCCCCACCCCGTAGATGCTCAGCAAATGACTGAGTGAGGACATGGAAGGCCAAGGAGGGAACTTACCAGGGTGATGTGTCCCAAAACCAAACAGACCATTTGATGGCAGAATGGACACAGGGAAGATTTTTCTCAAGGATTTGGATTGGGATTTAACTGCCAGAATCGTCTGTGTTGCTTGCAACGTTTCCCAATTTAGCCAAGTGATAATTTCCCCGCGATACCAGTTCCAACAGTTTCCGCTGCTGATGCCTCTTCTCTGGGCCGCACACATTTTTCACTCTGGTGTGGAATTACGCTTTCTTGATGCCAAGGCAGATGGATGGCACGTTGGTTACGATTCTGGTATAAATAGCATCTGTTAGGAACTGGACTTCAGTACGTGCGTGGCAAGTACATGTACAGGTGAAATCGCCGCCTGTCCGCGCCTCCGCCTGTGGTTAGGGAGTGTCTGTGATGCTCTGTGACTTGGTGCTTCTTTGGGGGCAGTGGCCTTAGAATCCTGGCGGACGTCCACTTTCCCACGCTGTGCGGTAATCCTGAGTGCGTTAAGGCCTTCGAATTCTCTCTGTTTAGGCAGCCTCAGCTGAGGGTGGTGGGAAGTCAGGCTTGACCTACAGGACGCGTCACTGCCTTGCTCACGGTCAGAACATTGTTCAGCTTCCAAAATAAGGGTCGGATTAGCCCACGCTTCTTGCCCTCCCAGTCCTTGGCATTGAGAGCGGTGGTCCATCGAGAAGAGAGGTTAACGGAGTGCTTACTGCGCACCAGGCTGTGCAGCAGGTGGTGGTACAGGAGGCTGGGTGCTGCCGATTCTCCGCTGGAGGGGCTGCTACACAGCCGAGGGGGGAGCATGGGAGCAGAGAACCGAAGTGAAAATGGTGGCAGAACTGGGGGACGGACTGGGAGGAGCTAATACCGTACACATATGTCCCCGCCCCACAGCAAAGTAATGCAGTGACGGGTGCAGAACGAAACTGTAAGGCCACGTTCTCTGGAAAGGCCTGGCTGGTTCGTTTAAGGAGGCCAGGGTAGGAGGGCCTCAGCAAGGAGGGCTGCCTTCTCCAGCTCGAAAGATGAGTGGGAGTGTGCCAGGCAGAAAAGGAGGAAGGGATTCCAGCAAAAGAGTGAGCCACACGTGGAGGTGAGGGGCCACGGGGCACGTTGGGAGGTGAGGGGCCAGGGGGCACGTTGGGAGGTGAGGGGCCACGGGGCACGTTGGGGGGTGAGGGGCCAGGGGGCACGTTGGGGGGTGAGGGGCCACGGGGCACGTTGGGGGGTGAGGGGCCACGGGCACGTTGGGGGGTGAGGGGCCACGGGGCACGTTGGGAGGTGAGGGGCCACGGGGCACGTTGGGAGGTGAGGGGCCATGGGGCACGTTGGGAGGTGAGGGGCCACGGGGCACGTTGGGAGGTGAGGGGCCATGGGGCACGTTGGGAGGTGTGGGGCCACGGGGCACGCTGGGAGGACTGCAGAAGTGCAGTGTGCGTGGCACTCGGGTGCCTGGGGGGTCTCCTGGGGCCAGGTTGTTAATGATGTGATGATCTTCTGCCCTGGAGAGTGTTGAGTATTTTTTTTTAACTTAAAAAAATTTAGACCCACAAAAATGTTGCAGAATTAGTGCAGGGAGGCCCAGTTGTCCTCCCTTCCCCTCAGCGGTGCCGTCTCAGAACAGCCAGCATGCAGTGAGCACCACCGGGGTCTAAGCTGCAGCCCAGGGTGGACAGGCTCTCATTTTCTCCGATGTGCATAGTTCTTTAAAAATGTAACACGTGTGTTTTGCATTGCGTGTCTTCAAGCCAAGGAGTAACATAACTGTGTCTGTGCTTTAGAGAGATGAAGCCTGGCAACAGAGGAGGATGGGCGGGGGAGTGGAGACCCGGAAGGAACTTAAGGGCTATTTCTTAATCCAGACCAGTGAGGATCAGAGCAGCGACATGGGGTGGAGGGGCAGAGGGTCCGTTTGCGAGGTGTTTTCCTGGTAAAATTGACGGTATGTGCTGATTGCTTAGAGGACGGGAGGCCGGAGGCAGGGACTGCTGCTCTAACCGACCCAGGTGCAGGGGTGGAAGCAAACACGTTCCTTCACTCGGGTGAACGCCTCTGAACACGAGGCCCTGGCTGGGACCCGCGCCGGAGACAAGCGTTAGTTGAATACTCACACAGGTAGACATGTCACTGCAACCGGCTACGGGCTCCCAGGGACCACGGCGGTCCTCGTGGGGGTGTGTCATGGGGTCCACCTAGCGTGCAGGTGTCAAGGCTCCTGAGGAAGTGACTGCACTGAGACACGTGGCCGGGTTCTCAGCACCAGCATCACCTGGGAACTGTCAGCGAGGAAATTCTCGGGCCCCACCCCCACCCAGGACCTGGGGGGAGGGGGCAGCCGTGGGTGTCTAAGGAGCCCTCCAGGAGATTCTGTGGATCTTTGGGAGGAGGAAGAATCCAGAGGCAGAGGGAAGGAGGGTGAGTGGTCAGGGCAGAGGGCTGCTGCATACGGAAGAAAGCTTTCCCGTGGGAGGCCTCATCGGAGGGACTGCCAGGGGCCAGTGCGGTCGCCGCATGGAGAACCCAGGAGAGGGACAGAGCCGGAGAAGCGGGCCCAGCCCGCCCATAGGCCTGTGACACCGTTAAGGACTCTGGTCTTTATTCTAAGGGCCATAGGAAGCAATTGGAATTAGTAGAGCGAGGAAGTAACACGAGATCAGCATTTTTTTCCTCTAAATTCAGTACCTTGCACAAGATGCACCATTCATTGAACCAAGTTTTGTGTTTTTTTAAAATATATGTTTTTATTGATTTCAGAGAAAGAAAGGGATATGTTTTTATTGATTTCAGAGAAAGAAAGGGAGAGAGAGAGAGAGAGACAGACAGACAGACACAAACATCAATGACCAGAGAGAATCATTGATTGGCTGCCTCCTGCACGCCCCGCACTGGGGATCGAGCCCACAACCTGGGCATGTGCCCTGACCAGGAATTGAACTGTGACCTCTTGGGTCATAGGTCAATGCTCAACCACTGAGCCATGCCAGCTGGGCACAAGATCAGGATTTGTAATGATTATTCTGGCTGATGTGAGGAAAATAGAGGGGACCGCAGTAGGGGTGTGTGTGTGGTGTGTATGCAGGGTTTGTTTATGTGGTGTATGTATGTGTGTGTGTATAGTATGTGTACGTGGCATGTGTGTGTATAGTATGTGTGTGTGTGTGTGTGTGTGTGTGTGTGAGATGGGAGATATGGGAAGAGGAGCTCTGACATCAGCTCCCCGCCTGGGAAAGCTGACATCTGGAGTGAAGTTCACGTGGAGGATCTGCCTGGGGGCTCGACCCCCGTTAGTAGGCGGCGGTATCACTGGATTTCCTTGCAGATCCAAAGGCTCTGGCCTTGTGGCCCGAGAAGCTAAAGAAGGACATCTGTCTGCCATTCTGTGCTAACCCCGTTGCTCTCTTATTTTCCAGAATACACAAATTCAGAAATAGTTTATCTGGAAGGAAATGAAACGAAATGGCATGAAAACAAATGTCAACAGCACCAAGTCAGGCAGTACCAAGGCCAGGTGAGACCCCGCTTCTCCCGCACCTGTGTCCGCTGGCGGCTCAGGGTCGCGTCGCTCCGCCGATGTGTGTGCTGTGCCGGGTGTGGGGCCTCGGGAAGGAAGTGCTGCCGGGTGATCAGGATGCCGTTGTCACTCCCGGCTCGTGTCCGCCACGCAGCCAGCGCGCGCTAAGTGCTGGCTTTTGTGCCAAGGTTGTCTGGGGACTGACATACTAGTATTTATCGTATCAGGAAGCAACGGCTGATAGGTTTGAAGACTGAATTCCTTAATTTGGTGCCCAACAGGCCTGCAGACATTAGCCACGGGGAGTTCAGAGAGTGACGCGGTGGCTGTGCTGCGGGCCTCCGGCAGCTGTGGTTTCTCCGCGGGACGTCGGGGCTGCTCTAGGGGGCAGCAGCCTCCCGCACTGCGGGCTGCAACCCCAGCCTCCCTCCCCCGCCCACCCGAGCGCCTGCCGCCTGGCGAGCTATAAATAGGATGTGCTACCGGCTCCTGTCGCTCCTGTGGCTCCGGAGCTGGCAGAACGGAGTGGTTTCCAGCCCTGCCATTGCAGAAGGCTGCCAGTCAAACCGTTTCTGCGGCGGGCACAACGGATTGACAGCCGCCAGCGCGGCCCGTTCCCTGACATGACTAGTTTCCCGTGGCCCGATGCCGTATCTGTCATCACAGGAGGTGGGAGTGATTTCTGAGGCCCTTTCTGAATTCGAGGGAGCACATTACAAACAGCCACGTAAGCTTTTGCTTTAGGATTCGTATTCCGGGGCCGCAAGGCATTCAGGCTGAGAAAATGAGCACAACACTCAACCCTCGAAACTCACATCCCATCCATTCCCGTGGTTGGCAAACTTGCGGCTTGTGAGCCACATGTGGCTCTTTGGCCCCTTGAGTGTGGCTCTTCCACAAAATACCACGTGCGGCGCGCATGTACAGTGGGATTGAAACTTTGTGGCCCATGGGGCCAAAGAGCCGCATGTGGCTCGCGAGCTTCTGTTTGCCGAGCCGCAGTTTGCCAACCACTGGTAGACCATCACCCTCAGGTGAGGCCCCTGCTCTCGCGGCATCAGTGGTGTAATAGGGAGGCCGCCAGCGAACAACCCTGAGGTCATGCGTGCTAAGAAGCCCTTTCTGTCGCCGGCCACATGTGCTCAGTGTAGGGACAAGAGAGAATCATGGGTGACACTGAAACTTTGCCTTGGATGGTGAGAGTGATGGCCATGAACAATATCTAGGGTGTGTGTGTGTGCGTGTGCTGTTGGGAGAGGAGCGCTGTTTGAATGACAGGGCTGTGAAAATCCTTCACTCATTAGTTTGATGAATGCGTTTGGAGTGCCAGTGATGAGCTGGGTACTCCCGGCCGGGGGGACAGGGGTGTAAAAACACCGTTTTATTTCATGGAGCCTGTGATCAAGTCTCTGATTTCCCAGATGAGAAGTATCGTTTCCAGTGTGGCACATGCAGGGCAGGGGAGGACGGGCTGTGCTAGCTCCACAGGGGGGTGGGGACCAGGGGACCAGGGAGGCCTCTCTAAGGAGGCGAGTTCACACCTGGAGCGAAGGGGAGAGGAGTCGGGAGGGGGCGGGCAGGACCCAGGCGGAGGGCCCGGGGCTGTGGGAGAGTGACAGGTGGGGAGGGAGAGGAGGCAGGAGCCCTTCCGTCAGGTGCTGCCTGTGAGCATATTGCAGCGAACACGCTGAGATACACTCTTTTTTTTAAATATATTTTATTGATTTTTTACAGAGAGGAAGGGAGAGAGATAGAGAGTTAGAAACATCGATGAGAGAGAAACATCGACCAGCTGCCTCCTGCACATCTCCTACTGGGGATGTGCCCACAACCCAGGTACATGCCCTTGACCGGAATCGAACCTGGGACCTTTCAGTCCACAGGCCGACGCTCTATCCACTGAGCCAAACCGGTTTCGGCAGAGATACACTCTTTAAAGAGCATTTAAAATAAAAAAGACTGCCCTGGCCAGTGGTGCTCAGTGGATAGAGTGTCAGCTTGCGGACCCAAGGGTCCTGGGTTCAATTCCAGTCAAGGGCACATACCTCAGTTGCAGCTCCTCCCTGTTCCAGGCTCTGGTGGGGCATGTGCAGGAGGCAACCAATTGATGTGTTTCTCTCACATCGATGTTTCTATCTTTCCCTCTCTCTTCCACTCTCTCTAAAAATCATTGGAAAAATATCCTCGGGTGAGGATTTAAAAAAAATACCGATGCCCCCACCATCCCAGCATGCTGTTTTTGTCACATCTTCTAGACCCTGTCCCTCTGTGAAAAGACATTCTTATATTATTATATTCATAGTGTTTCTTGTCCTTTTCCTTTCAACATTGTCCTAAACATGTTTTTGTGTTTCAACATAGCCTGTGTAGTTATCACTTACAACAGGAGATGTTATTCCATGAAAGCGTATTGACTTTGAGGTCCACGTTGTGTTCTGAGTTTGATTTCTGAGTCTGTGTGTGTGAGTCTTGCCGTGTGTGTGTGTGTGTGTGTGTGTGTGTGTGTGTGTGTCTTGCAGTGTGTGTGTGTCCTGTAGTGTATGTGCATAGGCTTGAAATTTACGCTGCGAGAGAAAGTGTTTGTTAAGATGACCCTTGGGAGCAAGGTGACAGCCTGGGTGGGGCGTAGAGGAGCCCCGATGCAGGGGAGGCCCTCGGTGAGGACGGCTGGGGTGCAGACTCGTGGGATGGCCGTGTTTATAAGCCTCGTGCCGCGTAAGGTCAGCTGACAACCACGGGCTTTTCTGCTCAGTTGAATTCAGATGACTGGCTATAGTGTTTTATGATACCCTGTCATTTGAAAGATCTTTGTAAATCAGCTTGCATGCTTCTAACTCCTATGTTTAGAACGTAGACTAGGTTGCCAGCCAACCTGGAGACATGGAGAAGTGTGAGGCTGGGTGGGAGGCTGGGTTGGGCTTCCAGCGGGGGGCACGGACCCTGGCGTCCTCGTGCTGGGTTAGATGTCTCTGCAGATGACTTACTTTTCATTTTCTACGTGTCCTTTGAGTAGGTTGCAGAATTGTTAGACTGTTTGGCAAACGCAAGGTGTCCATTTTTGAGGATTGAATGACAGATTTTATTACTCTACCAATCTATGTGAACTTCATTGTTAGTGATGTGTTTATATGAGAATGCACACAAGTCACATGGACACACACACACACACGTACACACTCCTAGCACAACTGAGCAGAGAGCCTGGGATTCAAGTTAGGAGAATTTTGGTCTTGACCTCATGCATAAATTTACCTTTTCTCTCTGGAGTTTAATTCCCTGCTTCTGAAAATGTGGATACAGTACCCAACTCAAGGTTGTCACAAAGCAGGTGCTCATAATTGCAAGGTGAATCTAGCAGGCTCACTTAAATGTAACATTCACTGGGATTTTTTTTAAAAAAGTTTTTTTATTGATTTTAGAGAGAGAGGAAGGGAGAGGGAAAGAGAGATAGAAACATCAATGAGAGAGAAACAGTGATCCGCTGCCACCTGCACGACCCCCACCAGGCATGGAGCCCGCAACCAGTGCATGTGCCCTGGCTGGGAATCGAACCTGCGACCTCTTGGTGCATGGGTCGGCGCTCAACCACTGAGCCGCGCCAGCTGGGCTTGCTGGTCTGTCTGTGTCACTTTGATAGTAAGCAGGGAAGTTTACACAGGAGCCTCCATAAAAAACTACGGGCCGGTACTTACAGATCAGCTTCCGGTTCTTCTGCAGTGGCTCAGCGTGTTAACACGGAGGGCGGGGCCCACCCCAGGGGCTCTGGGTGGTCTGGATGGGGCCTGAGGATTTGCATTTCTGATGCTGGTTCAGGGGCCACATTTGAGAGCCACTGTTTTAAAGCTCCTTGTCGGCCTCAACAGCCTTTTAAAACTAATTTTTAAAAATGGAAAATAATGCATTTAAAAATAATGGTAGTAAGAGCAATAAGAACACATTATTTCTTGAGGAATCTACAGGTGGATAGCTCTGCCCCCTGGAGAGGCACTGGTGGTGACGTCCCTTGGAAAGGTCCTCAATCTGACCCTCGGAGGGGGATTCCGTTCACTCTCCGCAGCTCTGGGGCGGCGGTGCGCTGAGCCGCTGCACCTGCATCCGTGGAACTGGCGAGCGTGGGATCCCTTCTCTTTGGTTTTGAAAACGCTGCCATTTCTTCAAATCCTGAGTCGGATGCTGAGCTGTGGAGGGCCGGGAGGGCCACGCCTCTCTTCCTGCACCGCCACCCTCGCCAGGGCGGCCTGCAGGGTTTGCTGGAGAGTGAGCCCCTGGGAGCCTAGTTGCTCGGGAAATGCTTGCACCGAGGCTGTCTGGGTCAGACACAGACAGGCTCCATTTTCCGAGCTGCGCAGACTTGGCTCCTGGGGGTTCGCGTTGTAACGGAAGCCGAGGCAGCTTTTCTGGTCCTGCTGTTGGTGGGAATTCTCATGAAGTGGACCCCACAGGTCACCGGCCCGTCCTCCCGCCGGAAGGGGACCCGCCCCGCAGTGCGCTCAGCAGCCCCGGGGGAATGACTTCTCGCATGATCATTATTTTTTCCACGCTGTCTTCCACTAAGTGTTTCTTGGATTGAATGACTTTGTATTCAAGTAATAAAATGCACAACAGGCAGTACATTTCTGGGTGATTATCTCGCTCCTCGGGTGGTGTAATAAGGCAGGAGGCCAAGGCCCTGGCACGCCTGGTTGTTATTAGGCAGTGAATTTATGGGTAAAATAAAGCGGTTATTTGCATGAGCAGTAAGTGCAATAAGGAACGCAGTTACAGCAGGTCCTCCCCGCGAGCGCTCCTGGCCGGCCGTGCAGCGTGGGCAGCCAGACTTCTCGCCGCCTTCGAGGAGCTGCTCATTAATGTTGCAGAAAGAAAGCCTTGGCCACTGCCGACCACGCACCTGGTGCAGGGAGAGCGCTTGTCCGCCTGGCTCTGGGCGTAGCAGGCGTGCAGTCCTGGGCGAATGGCGTGCTGCGCCAAGCATCAGCTTCCTTACCTGTGAGATGGGAGGCGTGAAAAGGGACTGGGCGTGGGGAGGGTTAAATGACAGCTTTTCACAAACCTTAAGCACCTTTCCTGGCTCAAAGTAAGTCCCCAGTAAATGCTAATGGAATTCGAATAACTTTTTTTCCTCCTTCAAATTCTTCCGAAGCTTGAGTTTCTTGTCTCTTAACCTCTTTAGTCTTGGCCAGAGGTCTCAGTGACTCCCATTATTCCCAGCATTCCTGGTGTTCCTTCCTGAGCAGCACCTGCCCACGCTGTCACCTCCCTTGCACACGCCCGCCTTGCTGCTCACACTTGCCTTTCAGAACCCTGTCCCAGATTAAACCCGACTCTCCACCACTGGTCCTGGCTGAGGTTCATGTCCACGGACCTCAGGTGGGCTCTTCAAACTCCCACACTCCACTCTCCTGCTTGCCTGCTCCTCCATACAACCATTTCGTCCTCTATCCTCTTTCCTTAACCCCTAGAGCGCTCCTCCTGTCTTTCGCCAAAAGTGCCTGGAGCGCTATCGCGCTCCTTCTGCAGTGTCACTATTAGATGCTAGTAGTTCACTTTTTATGTGGGAAAAAAAATTTAAAAACCTTAACTCAAAATGCCTTGGCAATTTTAGCATAGTTCCTAGGATATTGGTTGGCACTCAAAGGGTTAATCCTGAGCCACCGCTCCCATCCTTTCTGCTGCTGACCCAGCTTCCTACTTCAAATGGAATTGTATTCTTAACTTTATTTTCAGATTGTTTATTGCAGGTATATAGAAAAGCAATAGATTTTTGTATATTGATCTTATATCCCAGGGGTCCTCAAACTACGGCCCGCGGGCCACATACAAATACAAATATTGTATTTGTTCCCGTTTTGTTTTTTTACTTCAAAATAAGATATGTGCAGTGTGCATAGGAATTTGTTCATAGTTTTTTTTTAAACTATAGTCCGGCCCTCCAACGGTCTGAGGGACAGTGTACTGGCCCCCTGTTTAAAAAGTTTGAGGACCCCTGTTATATCCTATAACCTTACTGAAGTTGTTTATTCTAATAGTATTTTTTTGGCGTGTGTGTCTTCTGTAGGGTTTTCTATTTTACAAAATTATGTCATTAGCAAATAGAGATAGTTTTTATTAGTCTCCAACCTGGTACCTTTGTATTTCATTTTCTTGCCTAATTGCTCTGGCTAGAACCTTTAGCACAATCTATATATATAAAAGGCTAAGCCACTGTCCGACTGACCGGTAGGTATGATGCGCACTGACCACCAGGGAGCTGACACTCAACGCAGGAGCTGCCGAGCTGCAGTGACTTGGCAGCAGCAGTTCTCGGGTGATGCACCCCGGAACCAGAGAGGAGGGAGCTGCACGTTCGGCCCTGGGTTATGTTATTGCTGGGGCACTGTCGGCCCCAAATCTGGTTTACTGCACACTTGCGTTTGCATCCCATACCCTGTACGACAGCAACTTCCAGAGTGCCCTCTTGCACTCCAGGACCCCTCAGGGGATGTCAGAGAGCCAATTTCAGCTCGATCCCTGCAGGCCAGGCTGAGGGACCCCACCTGCTGGAGGGACCCCGCTCACTCCGCAGACGCCATGTTCGAGCTGCAGCACCACCCCAGGTGCGGCCAGCCGGGGAGAGTCGGCAAGAGTGGCTCGAGGGTGTGTCTGGCCTGTCTCACCGAGTCCTGCTCTGTCAGCCACCTTCTAATTAATTTCCTTTCAATGTGCACAAATCCGTGCACTGGGCCACTAGTGTTGAATAAAAGTGGTGAGAGCAGACATCCTCATCTTGTTTCTGATCTTAGGGTAAAAAAAAATATATATATTTTTACCATTAAGTATGATGTTAGCTGGTTGTTGTTTTTTTTATTAATGCCTTTTGTCAGGTCAAAGAAGTTCCCTTTTGTTCCTAGTTTGTTCCTAGCGTTTTTATCGTGAAAGGATGTAGGATTTTGTGAAATGCCTTTTCTGCACCCATTGAGATGATTTCCCCCCTTGATTCTATTAATGTTGCATTGATTAATTTTTATAACAAATGGAGCAAACATCCTTGCATTCCTGGAATGCAAACCATCCTTGCATTCCTTTGATAAATCCCACTTAGTCATGCTGTTTCATTCTTTTTGTATATTGCTGGATTATTTTGTTAGTATGTTGAAGATTTTTCCTATATTCCTAAGGAAAATTGGTCCTTAGCTTTTTTTTTTCTTTTGATGTCTTTGGTTTGGTATCAGGGTAATACTGACCTCATACAGGGTGTTGGGAAGTGTTCCCTCCTCTTTCGTTTTTTGGAAGAGTTTGTAAAGGATTGTTTTTAATTCTTTAAGTGTTTGATAGAATTTATCAGTGAACCTATCTGGTCCTAGGATTTTCACAGTAAGTTTTTTGATTACTAATTCAGTCTCTTTGCCTGTTATAGAGCTATTCAGATATTTTATTTCTTTAGTCAGTTTCAGTGGTTTGTGTCTTTCTAAGAATTTTTCCATTTCATGGACCTTATCTCATTTGTTAGCATACAACTTACATTTCCTTATAATCCTTTTTGTTTTTGGAAGGTCAGTAGTAATGCCCTCTCTTTCATTCATGATTTAAGTAATTTGAGTTTTGCCAATCTTTTCAAAGAACCAGCTTTTCATTTTCTATTCTCAATTTTATTTATTTCTGCTCTAATCTTTATTAGTCCCTTCAATCTACTTGGGTTTAATTTAATCTTATTTTTCTAGCTTTTAAAGGAAGATGTTTAGGTCATCAATTGAGATTTTCTTTTCTTTAATATAGACATTAATATCTATAAATTTACCCCTAAGCACTGCTTTATCTGCATCCCATAAATATTGGTATGTTGTGCCTTCATTATCATTCGTGTAAAAGTATTTGTTAATTTATCTTGTGATTATTTTTTCACCCATTGATTAATTAGGAGTGTATTATTTGATTTCTATATATTTATTAATTAATTTCTTTCTGTTATTGATTTCTGTTTTCATTTCAGTGTAGTTGGAGAACATCTATTGATTATTTCAATCCTTTTAAGTTTATTAAGCCTTGTTTTATGTCCTATCCTGGAGGGTGCCTCGTGTGTGCTTGAGAAGAAGGCGCGTTCTGCTGTTGTTAGGTGGACTGTTCTTTCGATGTCTCTTCGTCTAATTGGTTTATGCGTTGTTAAAGTCTTCTGTTTCCTTGTTGCTCTTCTCTCCAGTTGGCCTATCCATCATCAAAAGTGGGTACTGAAGTCTCCACTATTAGTGTTAAAGTGTATACTTATCCTTTCACTGTTACCAGTTTTTACTTCAAGTATAGTGCGGCTCTGTTATTAGGTGCATAGATGTTTATTTTACTTCATTTATTCTTTCTCTAATATTCTTCCTTTCTTTCTGTAGATCTGAGTTTCTGACCCTTTGGACTTTTCCTTCTTTTTGAAGACTTTATTTTAACAAGATTTCTTGCAAGTAGGTCTGCTGGTGACAAATTCCCTCAATTTTTGTTTGTATGATAAAGTCTTTATTTCAAATGCCTGGACACAGTAGTCTTCCGATCTTTGCAAGGGGCTCTCGTGTGTGCGTGCTGGGGCCTGCCTTCAGCCTGAGCCAGGCAGTTCACAGTTCTGCCTGAGCCTCACTTCCTGCTTGTGACCTTGGCTAGAGCCTCAAGGTCAGCCAGAGGTGAGAGTTTAGGGCAGCCGGGCAAACTACGGCCCGCGGGCCAGATCCAGCCCGTTTGAAATGAATAAAACTAAAAAAAAAAAAAAAAAAAAGACCGTACCCTTTTATGTAATGATGTTTACTTTGAATTTATATTAGTTCACACAAACACTCCATCCATGCTTTTGTTCCTGCCCTCCGGTCCAGTTTAAGAACCCATTGTGGCCCTCGAGTCAAAAAGTTTGCCCACCCCTGGTTTAGGGCCTTCCCCGGTCTTCCCTGAGTAAACACGTTGCCCTGGACCGGCTCACAACCCCTACACGAGAGAGTGCCATTAGATCCCAGGAATATGGGGATGCTTTTCAGAGCTCCTACGCCATCCCATTCCCTAGCTCTTTCCTTTAAGCCAGTGGTTCTCAACCTTGGCTGCACATTAGAATCACCTGGAAATCTTTTTAAAATCCTGATTTCTGGCCTCA